>NW_026460856.1:0-67749 GCF_021730395.1 Mercenaria mercenaria | reverse complement strand
CACGAATACAAAAAGAAACTGAAAGTAGGAAAATCTTATTTTAAGTCGAAAGTGCGAAATTCCCAGGAAAATAAGGAAGGGACTAGGTACGTACTTTAATTACTTTATAACATATACGTATCATAATCTCATATCTTTACTCTTAACCCATAAATTGCTATAAACATTTCATTAACAAGTTTTATTTTGTTATTAATAGCAAAGTGTACAATTATATAAGAAATGATATATGTTTTCACTTTCGTTTCCAGATTACAGAAAATGCACTCTATATGCTTCTTATGCTAATATTTTTTTTTTCAATAATGACAAGAATAAATGAGTAGACTATAATGGTACATCACCATTTATATGCTAAGTCCTGTTATTCTATAAGTCTGAGGTAATTAAAAACAACTAAATAACTGGCGTTTTCGAAATGACAAACTGTTTTCTTTATGTGTTGAATTACTGCAAGAAAAGTAAAAAAAAAAAAAAAAAAAAAAAAAAAAAAAAAACCGTGTTAAACCTATACATACATCACAATAATTTGTACTGTGAGTCATATCCCAATTTAGAATTATCACCAGATGCTTCTAGGCCACGGAAACAGTATTTTTCTGCTAACAGTATTCTAATTTCAAGTAACTAGGGTGAATATAATGTAACCAGGCTATATCTTATGTCAAAAGGTACAATCGTTGACTTTGAACTAGAATGATATGAAATAAAAGATTTAAAACTGGAGCTGTATGTAAATACCCTTATTCAAAATTGCTGTGTGTAAATACCCTTATTCAAAATTGCTGTATGTAAATACCCTTATTCAAAATTGCTGTATGTAAATACCCTTATTCAAAATTGCTGTATGTAAATACCCTTATTCAAAATTGCTGTGTGTAAATACCCTTATTCAAAATTGCTGTATGTAAATACCCTTATTCAAAATTGCTGTATGTAAATACCCTTATTCAAAATTGCTGTATGTTGTATGTAAATACCCTTATTCAAAATTGCTGTATGTAAATACCCTTATTCATTTTGTCTAATTACTATAATGAGAATTTGATTTCCTCCATCATCTTTTGAACAGCCGTCGTGGTATTGCTTCATATCATATGCCACTGGGAACTTTAAACTTATGACTCGACCTTTTTACAACTTTATCTGTCCATACAGCTAATGATTATACTGATTGCAATTTGAGTTCTGAATTTGTTTTATTTAAATTTGAAGCTATGGGATATTAGAAAACTGAATATATATACCGGGGCCGGGGTCAGGCTATCCTTACTTATGCTATATAGAAATCTAAAGAAAGACTTACTTTGAACGGTGGCTGGACAAATAAGAAAATTGATATAATAAATGCTATCTTTACTCTATTTACCCGTAAATATGTTCATCTATAGACTTTCGAAGACTAAGGACAATATTCAAGTTAGTTTTTAGCTTTTCTGAACTTTGATCAGGATGATCTTGCGTCCTGCGTCAACATTTATTCTAAAACATCTTGTCCTCTAAAACTACGGGTCAAAATTACACCAAACTTGGTCAGCATCTTGCCATAGACTTCTATCAAGTTTTAATCAAACGGTTCACCTCGGTCCCTTCTAGGGGCCGTCAGAGCTAAAAATAGAAGAAAAAACTTTAAAGAACTTCTTCTCATGAACCGCTTGATGGGTCTTCATCAAACTTGGCCTGTAGCATCATTGTAAGATCCTCTATCAACCTTTTTTCACATTGGGACACTTTGACTAAAATTAGAAATACCCTTAAATGGCTTCTTATGAAAAGCTAGATTAATTTCATCAAACGTGGTATGTAGGATCATTATAAAGTCCTCCCTAAAAGTTATTAAATTGGGGGTGGAGGGAGGGGGCATAGCCTGGCTCCCTGGCTGCATGGTTATTTTTTATATAAATACAAGCAAAATAAGAAAAGCTTAAGCCTCTAAAATAGCACATTTTATTTAATGGCTGAACCATACCTATGTTCGGAACCAGGGGCAATAAAAATGTCAATGTATAAACAGCCTGCTGGAGTTACTTCCCTCTTAATGAATAAACTTATATATATGTAGATAAGAACAAACATAGAGACGGAAGCTAGTCTAGGAGGCACCAGGGCAGTTGGTCCCTTTTAGGAGCAGCTAGAGCTAAAAGTAAAAATACCTGTTCACGACTACTTCCCGTCTGTAGTATCATTATAAGGTCCTCTTCAAAACTGTTCAATAGAGGGCGGGTGGTGGGGGTGCTCGGTCCCATTTAGTAGCCGCTGGAGGTTAAAAGAGAAATGCCTTTAAATGACTTCTACTCATAAACTACTCATCGACCTTTATTACCAGGTCTTTTTAACAAATGTGTTCAAAATGGAGACAATTGCCCGCTTTTAAGGGCTGCTAGAGTTAAAAATAGAAATACATTTAAATAACATCTTCTCATGAAATGCTGAATGGGTCTTCATCAAACCTTGTCTGGAGCATCATTATAAGGTCCTTTACTGTGTTTGTTCAATTAGGGGTACATTGCCCCTTTTAAAATAGAAAATTCCCGTAAAGTGCTTCTTCTCATCAACCCCTTGATGGATCTTCATCAAACTTGGTCTGTAACATCATGATAAGTTGTTCAAATGAGGGCATTTTATGGACCACTAGAGATAAAATAGAAATATCTTTAAATGATTTTTTCTCATGGTTATGCGTTTTTGTTGCGTGACAACACAATATAGAAAAAAAACACTTTAACTTTTGTTTTAAGGAACAACTTAAAGGGTTTAACCAAACCTAATTAGAAACAAAGTCACATGATTATGGTTTACTTCAGGTGAGCGACTTAGGCCAATTTGGGCCTTGTTTTATTAATTTAAGTACTGTCTAATTACGGGTTAAACACTTAACACACTAATTGCTATTTTGCAAATATCTTGAAAATCACTTTATGTATTTTTTTATAAAGCATACACTTATATCTACATTCTGTCATTTCAAGAATATTGAATTACACAAAGGTGTTAGTTTTTCTCATTTTACATAAGAATACAGATGTGTAGAATTTGATTGTGTCCTTGGAAATGGAATGGAAACCTCACAAGTATCAAATGATATTTTGGTACGATTACGGAATTATCTAGTTTTTGTGGTCATTTTCTTTCTTTATAATTTTTATCACTAGCTAACTCTAAAGATTTCAGGGGGTTATTTTGTGACTTCAAACATGGGTTTAAGTCGTAAACTGAAGAAATTTATATTATTTCATTTTTATATTGTCTTGATTTAAAAAAAAAAAATCAACGATATATTGTTCAAAGCTTGAATGTACTTGCTGTAATTTTGAACATATTATTTTTTTGCAAACGTTGGGTTAGCTGTTTTATTAAGTATAATTAGCTGTTTCTTTTTGTTTCAGTGCAGATAATAGTATCACTTGGCGAATTTGCAGTTACCATGGGTGGTAGCTCTTCAAGGAGCGGTAAAACACGAATAGATGAAACTTTAATAAGACAACTTTTAAACGAATGTCTGGTAAGGTGACTAAATGCATTGTGCGCTATAATTTGGAATGGATAAATTATAAGATATTGACGGGTACTGAATATTATCTTTTGCCTGATGCAGATAAATAGTTTTACGAAGAGAAGTATTGAACTACATGACCTGTGTATATGTTTAACTATTAATCATCTGCAACATTGAAAACATGTTATATTTAAAGCACCCTAAATGCTATCACTGTATTATATAGAAAATATGTGTTTTATTGTAAAGAACTATTATTCTTTTGATAATAATCGGAAGTATTCATTAAGCGTATGACTACGAAGACGGAACCAAGATTTTATAATATTACACGAAATTACCTTTTATTTCAATCCTGTCAAATATGATCATTGCGCCTATTACGATAGTAGTGTATTAGTCAGTATGACATTATGACTTTCATGCTACACTCTAGTTGTTGGCAAGCAGTAATGTTTAGATAACTGTATGAAAAGTAAATTCAGTGAGATACGAAAAACCTTTAAATACGTTATTAGTAGAGAGAAGTAAAACCTCAAACCTTCATTGTTTTGCAAACTTTATTGCTTTAAGCAGCAGTCATCACTGATTACTACTATCAACCTTTTATTTTATTTTTTGTATTTCAAGGAAAAGGTTCATGAGTTAGACGAGTCAATGATTGGCTTTTTTAAAGTTTTTGATCAGTTGACAGCAACTCTACGTTTGATAACTGATTATCAGTCAATAACATTAACAGGTAAAGTTTACATACGTAGTTTGTCTATCTGTAAGCAATATAGCGCCATGTTCTTAAACTATTCGTTCAAAACCCGATTGAAATATATAAATGGGAGTTTGGAAAGAAATGTATACTAGTATCTAACATTGAGAAACAAGAACAGTATTTAACAACAATTTAACAAAGTCACTTTCTTATGAGCGTGATAGAAAATGTTTTGTTGGAACTCATTATAAACAGAATTGTATTTTATTACCCATAGAGTTGTCGTTTCAGGAAGAGTCCCTATTTGTGAGGTTGAAAAAAGCTTGCATGCTTAAAATAGGACTATCTGAGTTTTATGTTTTCCGTTATGTTACCGGTATAAACTATCAATACAGATACTTTGTCTGAAAATATGTCTTCTGGTATCAGTTGAAAGTTACCAACATGTTGTGCATCATGTTTATATCTAAAAACGCATAGTTTAATTATCATAGCATATTTGAAAAAACAAAACAAAAAACAAACATATGTTTCAGTAAGAGATCCAGAGGCATATAATAGAGAATTCAGGTTTTCAAAGTATTTGCTAATTGGTGTCTCTGTTTTTTGAAAAATGACTTTTCCTGTTGTTAGCTGACTTGAACGCTGTTCAGGGCTAGCTATAAGTGTAGGTGGATTAAGGTCTAGCATTCTGTGTCATCATTTTTACTTAAATATCTTCCCCACTGAGTATACTGGTTAGATTAAAACCAAATGTAGTCTGTGACATTTAGGCATAGCCTCTTTTGAATTTTCTCAAATGTTTTCATCTCACGCCTTTTAGGAGCTGCTGGAGCTAAATATAGAACTATTTTCTCATAAATCTCTTGGTGAATTTTCACCAAGCCTAGTCAGTAGCATCACTGTAAGGACCATTCTCGAGTTTGTTAATATAGTTTGAGGAGCCGCAAGCGCGAAAAAAAGCAAATCTTAGAAAATTATAAAATCTGTGAAAAGATCCATTGGAAGCATAGAATGAAACCAGTCTACTCGGTCTGATTGAGTTTCTTCATGAGAGATAATGAAATAAGTATAAACCCTCACGCTTAAGCGGAATTCTATCATGGAAAAAATATGAATGCTTTCAATATTTTCAAAGGGCAAGAAAATATAACAACACTGAGTCCAGGTGAGGGGAAAGTTTTTACAGCCGCCAGATTGCACTTAAAGACTGCTATTGTGACTTTTAATAAAATCTGTGAAAAGATCTAACCAGTTATTTAGGTCCACTAAAATTAGGCTGTGGCATACTTGAACAGACTTCTTTCAGTTTTAATCCTATGGCTTTACCTGGCCTAATATAGGGACAACTAGAGTTTAGATTCATACCTTCTCATGAAATACTTAATGGATCTTCTGTAAACTTGGTTTGTAGCATACTTGCATAGAATTCAACCAGTTTTGCGCAAAAGTTTGGATTGGAGTCCATTAGGGGCCACAATGTGTAAGAATAGAAGGAACGTCCTTTAAATGTCCTTTTCTTCTCATGAATCGCATTATGGATCTTCACCAAACTGATAGACCGGCCTCGAGTTTGTTCAGATGGTCCTGCCGGGTTGTTTATGGAGATAAACCCCTTTAAACAATTAGTTTATTGATCTTCACCAAACTTGATCTGTATCGTTTTTAAGACCCTCTTTAACATGTTTTCAAATGGATTCATTTGGCTCTTTAAAAGGCTACCAGAGTTACAAATAGATAAAAACAAAAGACACATGTCTTCTTCTTATAATGACTGGCATGATGAATCTTTACCAAACTTGGCCTGTAGCATTATTAGTTAGATCTTTCCAGGTCTTTAAGCGGGTTTGCTTGACTGCACTTAGGGACGGATAGAGCTTCATAAACACAACTTTTTAAAAGCATTTTCACATCAAATAATTGATGAATGTTCCCTGAACTTGGTCAAAAGCATCCTCGTACGTTTGTGTAAATGGTTCCTTTCCACCTCCTCTTTCTTACCAGGGACCTATATATCATATTGTTGGGTAAATGTTTTTTTAAAAGTAGTGAAATTGTTGCATTTAAAGATACAGTGTCCTTTCGCCCTTCGTCCTTCATCCGTCCGTCCGTCCGTCCACAATTTCCTTGTGAACACGATAGAGACCACATTTTGTATTTGATTTTAATCAAGCATGCACACAACTTGTATGGGCATATTATCTCGGATCCTTTCAAAAACTGGCTAGATCTCTTCTTGGGTTCCAGAGTTATGGTCCCTTAAAGGGCCAAAATTTGCCAATTTTTTCTTATGAACACAATAGAGACAACATTTTGAAATCAACTTTTTAATTAATTAAACTTGCACACAACTTGTAAGGGCATAATATCTCGGTTTCTTTCGAAAACTGGCTAGATCCCTTCCTGGGTTCCGGAGTTATGGCCCCTTAAATGGCAAAAATTTGCTATTTTTGGCTTGTGAACACGATAGAGACAACAACTTGCAATCAACTTAAATCAAACTTAGGTTCCGGAGTTATGGCCCCTTGAAGGGCCGAATTTTGCTATCTTGGCTTGTGAACACGATAGAGACAACATTTTGCAATCAACTTTAATTAAACTTGCTCACAGCTTGTATTGGCATAATATCTCGGTTTCGTTCGAAAACTAGCGAGATCCCATCATGGGTCCCAGAGTTATGCCCCCTTAAAGGGCCAAAATATGCTAAATTTGTCTTGTGAACACGATAGAGACATTATTTTGCAATCAAATTTAATCAAACTTATACAAAACTTGTATTGGCATAATATCTTGGTTCCTTTTAAAAACTGGCGAGATCCCGTCATCGGTTCCAGAGTTTTGGCCCCTTAAAAGTCCATAATTTGCTATTTTTGGCTTGTGAACACGACAATATTTTGCAATCAATTTAACTCAAACCTGCACACAAATTGTTTTGGCATAATATCTCGGTTCCTTTTGAAAACTGGCCAGATCCGGTCAAGGGTTCCAGAGTTATGGCCCCTTAAAGGTCCAAAATTTGCTATTTTGGCTTTTGCAGCCATATTAAGACTTCATATATGGTTTAATTTGATACAAACTTGCAAAATGTCTTCAACAACAATAAACCTTGGATTCCATGATGAATCTGTCAGATCTAATCTTTCGTTCCGGAGTTACGACCCCTGATTAACCCCTAAAAGAGCCAAAATTTGGTAATTTTTACCCTGTGAACATGATAGAAGTGACATTTTATATTTGATTTTGACCACATATACACGCAACTTAAGTCACAATTTGATCTCGGTTCTTTTTGAAAACCGACTAGATTCCATAAAAAAAATTCTATTTTGGCCTTTTCAGCCATATAGAGGTTTCATTTGTGCTTTGATTTTATACAAACATGCACAGAATAATTAACTTGATGATCTCTAGGCCTGGATCGAAACTAGGTCATGTCGGGTCAAAAACTAGGTCATCAGGTCAAATAAAAGGAAACGCTTGTAAACAACCTAGAGGGCCCATTTATGACCCTATCTTCATGAATTTTGGTCAGAATGTTTATCTTGATGGTTCTTAGTCCAAGTTTTAAACTGAGTCATACGGGGTCAGAAAGTAGGTCACACAGTCAAAGTAAAGGAAAAGTTTGTTAACACTCTTGTTCATTTGATGTGCATGAAACTTGGTCAGAATGTTTGTCTGCATCAAATATCGTATGAATTTTTATCTGGGTCATGTTGGGTCAACAACTAGGTTACTAGGTCAGATTAAAGAATAAGCTAGTTAACACCCTAGGGGGCACAGTTTTATTCTGTCTTCATAAATTTTGGCCAGAATGTTTGTCATCATAAAGTATTGGTCAAGTTCGTATCTGGGTCATGTAGGTTGAAAAACTAAGCCACTAGGTCAGATCAAAGAAAATGCTTGTTTACACTCCAGATTCCGGTTTTTTTGGTCCAATCTTTCTGAAAATTGTCAGAATATTTGTTTCCATGTAATCACTATGTAAAACATGTTTACACTGTTATGGTATGTTACACAGGTGAGTGACCCAGGGCCATCTTGGCCCTTTTGTTTGTTTATTTTAAGAAAGGTGTATATCATTATTGCAGACGACAAATTTACCCCATCAGAAGCAGTTTTGCTCAATGGAACTAATAGAAAACGACTAACAAAGGACGTTTTAGTTTGTATAGAGGTAAGGCACTTTTCTCTTATTACTTAAAACTGTGGTCTATACAATTTACAAAAGACATGGATGTACAACCGTTTACACTTCTTACCTAAATTTGTATGAAACTGTTACATAGAATCATTCATTTATTGCAACTAATAAGTGGGCGATGATTATAAAAGAACTTTTCATTTATTTCATGTGACCTCTATGTGATGCGACTGTGACAAATCACACTGTTCAGCAGCAATTCTGACGCCAGCTGTTTACTGCGCATGCATAATAAACTGAAATGGTCATAAGCGTAGTCTAGGTGTCAAGTTGTTATTCAGTCTAATTTGAAGTGTTTTCTTTTTCTTTCCTTTTTTTTAATAAAAATATTTTGGTTAGTACATGTGCTGAATATATACTCAGCGTCACTGAAAAGTTACCACCTAATAAATACCTCTTTACTATTTTATACAATATCGACGTCACTTTTTCATGGCCTGTGCGCGCTCTATTACTCATAGACCCTGTCTGATCATGTCTTCTAACCCATTTCCTGACTGTCAGGTGAGAACAGCACATACGATGTGCAATTTCGTGACATGAAAGTTCGGCGTCAACCATGCCAATGGCCTGATGGCGTTGATCGTGCCTTAAACGTGGCATTGTTAGCAAGGATATTCTGTTTTTTTTAACGTATTCCTTTTAGTCTGTCGACTAACTTTCAAGTGCGATGAATGATTTGCGATAGAAAATTTGTACATGTCGACAGTGCTGGAAAAAGTCATTTTGCACGTGCAGCACGTGCCTCAAATGGAGTTAATCGAATTTGACAAATCTTTAAACCAGTGACGTCTCAGCTGCGTCAAAAATGCAGTCGTGTTATGTATTTAACACAGTCCAGTGCGATTTTTAAAATATAAGGGCCATTAGGGTGGTAACTTTTCAGTGATGCCAAGTATATATTCTTATGATGTCTTTCTCTCCTTGCCTTCTAATATTACAACCAATGCTATGATAAATCAGTTGAAACAGGTTATTTCATTGCTTGGTATAACAATACACTACTTCTATTGAAACAGGAGTCATGTTTACACGAGAAAAGTAAAAGTCTTCAGAAGCTTCTTCAACTTTTACGATTTATCAATGATACTGCTAAAAAGCACAGTGCCTTGACCGTTGTAGATTTACAACTTGACAAATATAAAGAAGAACCTTCTTTCAAGACATTCTTTATTAATGACTTTCGACAGACCCAGGAAAATGAAATAAAAGAGTTGAAAGAAAACCAGAGAGCGTTGAAGCAACTATTGGAAATTTCTAAAAGAAAAGAAACTGACTTTGTAAAAGAGAAAAAGGAAATACTTTCCGAAAATAAAAATCTAAATGACTTAAATGAACAGAAAGACGAAGAAAACGAAAAGCTGAGAAACTCAATAAGCAGTCTTCAAACGGATATAGATAACTTGAAATCGAAATATTTAGATGAGTGGAAAGCCGAAAAAGAAACGTTAGTTGAGAGGACTGAAGAAAAAGATGAACAGATAGAAACCCTTCAAAACAAAGTTGTGGAACTGACTGAAAACGTAGAAACAGAAAGAAAAACAGCAGACGATTTAAGGAAAGAATATGAAAAAGTTAAAGAAGAGTTGGAAAACATTAAGTGCAAGAAAGTTCTACAAGGTATATCGTTAACACGTATATCATCCTGAGTAATTAATTTGTAATGTTTTAGTTCGAAAACACTATTGAGACACATTTGTTTATTAAACTATGTTCATAATAAAGATTGTTACAGTGTGTTTTCCAAGAATTACTCATATTAGAAAAATGTTGTTCACGCTTAGATCTGACCCACTTTAAAATATGATGGTTCCGAATAATAATGACATTCCTATATCTTTGTACACCTTTTACATGCTTATTTGCAGTGCAGTTGTTCTATCAGCGTCGAGGAGGTCTCATTTCTGAAGTAGAGGAAAATTTGAAGGAAGTGTTAAAAATGCGTCTTGAAGACGGAAAAACTGAGTTGAACTTCATTTCTTGCCATAGTTCTTCTGACATCAGTCCTGATTTACCAACCTTGCTTATTGCCATATGCGCCTCAAGACTTGGTACAGACGCTGCCAATGCTATACAAGGATTAAGCTGTAAATAAATTTTCTTAAAACAGGTTCTTTCTAGTGAAGATATTTCATTAATTCTCTTGAATCTGATTTGTACAATTTCACTTTTTAATGTGCTCATGGGTGTTATGATAATGGTTTAGATTGCAGAATAACTATCAAAATAGTTTTTATTTCATGGCTAATTCAGACTATATAAAGGCTTTCTATTTATTTCATTTATTATATATGCACCTTTTGCATGTACAGCATTTATTCATTCTTGCAACTTTTATTCAAACAATTTGATATTCAATTATTCACTAAATCTGATCAAATCATGTGGATACTATTTTATACTTGAAGATTTACCGTTGTCACCTGTGCACAAGTAGTACTACTTGCTGCAAAATTCACTGTTGGCATTTACAAATACAAATTGAATGTTATTACATACCAAGTCCAGGCCAATGAACATTTGTTTTCAAAATTTCTAGTAAATGTCTATTTATCTAATCAGTATTGATATTTATTCTTCTTTCTTCTTGAAAGTATGTTTTTCTCTTAATATTTCGAAGTGACAATATCAAACACCATCAAGGTATTTCGTAATGGGGGAGTCACCGAAATTACAGTGGACAGGCTGCTGTACTAGGACAGCCATAGTTGGGTCAATATCGTATGTTAGCGTTTTTTAACGTCAAAACCAACTTAGCGTTTTATTATTGGTAAAACATATGAATTCATTCATCTTTTAACAATTTAATGAGCTATTAAAAGGATACTCAAAAATCTATTCCAACGGTGACAACCGAATCTAAATCAATGTGGGGAATCACATGATCAAAATAATCTCTAAACTACAGTTATATTTTGAAGAACATGAATAAATTTCCTGTCATGATAAGATATGAAATTTTAACATAGCCATTCATGTGACTAATGAAAATTGTTAAATTATCATGTAGTTGACAATAATGATAGATATCCTGTCATTACAAACACTAAGGAAAATAATAAGTATCAGTTTCTTGAAGTGTTCCAGATAATCAAAAAGTTATTGTGATTGAAATCTATGTAGTTTTAGGATACATGTAGGTTGGCATATGATAGGCTATATTTCAAATTTACAGCAAAAGATTTTTCAATAGTATCCCATATTATTCATATTTTTATTTTGATTTAGAGGTTATTTTGATCATGTGATTCCCCGCAGTGTAAATATCCGGATATATCTAAATCGAATACAAGTTAAAATGAACGAAATTCGCTTGTCGTTTAGCACAGAAAAATACCTCGTTAAGACCCTTATTTATATCACATAATTAACAAATATATATTCATAGTGAAATTCTTCTTTACTATAATTCTAAAGCGGCATAGATATGGCTGTTTTAAAGTCCTTCTGTGTAACTATGATGGTTTGATATGATTCAGCAGTACCTGAAACCATAAACTTTACATCTTTTACTTTTTTCTTCGTTCTTCTTACATCCATTGTTGTTCACATGGAAGAATTATATGGCGATTCTTATAGAAATGTGTAATCTGATTTCAGTACATAAGAAGATATTGCTTCTAATCTTCCATCACAAAGATGTTCATGCCCTTCCTTCGCAAGCAAGCGAACGTGTACTAACTGGACAAGAGTTCAAAAGTATAGGTGGAATATACGATATGGCCTTTTTGTCACAGAGAGGAATATACTCGTGCGATTTGAATGAGAAAAGCGTAACAACAGTGGTTAGCTTTCTCAAAGCATCTAAAGGATGAATAAGCTGGGGAAATACAACCTATTGAACACGAAGAATAAATGTTACAAATGAAGGACACATTGTGACTTGCCTGTTTTGAGTTTTCTGATAATCGACCGACAGTACCAGTGTGATGCACTTGTGTTACTTTTTTTCCTTATTGCCTGTTTATTGCTTAAGCCATGTTTGTGTGAATGTCTTTCGTCTACAAATTCATACATACGTTTGTACACTGCTGTGAGGTTTTTGGGAGGCTGTATACTTGAAACGTAGCTATTCTTATTGCATTTTTCGGCGACGCCGTCTAAATTCGTTGTCGTTACCTATGCCACGTGACTTCAGTTTGCAAATCAAACTACTTGATAACGCATTATAGATAATTTATCAAAATGGAAGATTTATGCAACCCGCTGCCTGATTGGACGAGAGTGTCAATTTCTTTCACTCTGTTGATTGTGCTACGCTGAGTGAAATGTAGACAAAGCGTTTATCTTAAACGACGCTGTTCACAGTTTTAAAGCTAACTTTGGCTTAGTATATTTAGCAAGAATATTGATATATCTCAAAATGATAAGTAAGTTTAATAAATATGATAAAAACCTATTCAAATACCAACATATATCAAATTAAAGAAAGAGCTGAATACGGTCTGCGTATCACATGAATAAGGGTGTGATAAGAGTCTTTTATGTAGTTTATGTAGAGAAGTGCTTTTTAAAAGATTTTCTTTGTTACAATTGTCGTCTCTATATGAAAAAGTTTCTTGCTTTTTTGACTTATTCAGATTGCATATTAAAATGAGTACTTGTTTGCTTTGATATATTTGTTATAAATTATTTAACTGATTTATTATATATGAATATTTTTCTTTAGTGTGGTATGCAAATATTGAACTCAGTTGAAATCTGTTTTATTATATATATGCTATATAATGACTGAATCTCATTACACTGAAATGAAGGTACGCTGCATACAGTTTATCTATGTGATATAATTACGGTCAAACTTTGCTTATAAAACAGAAATATTGAAATAATTACAATTGTATGTTTTGCTTGACCTTCACATTTTTTTTTGATGTGACGTCATTGTCCAAAGATTCATGAATAGCGAATATGCATTTGATAAAGCGGGATCAGTTGGCCAATTTTAGAAATAAATAAAAATAATAAATAAAAAAATCCTTTAATTGATTTTTTCTCATGTATTCTAATCAAACTTGATTTGTAGCATCTTTATTAGGCCCGCAGCCAACTTTGTTCAGCTGGGACATTTAACCCCTTTTAGGGGCTGCTAGAGCTAAAACTAGAAATGCCTTTATACAGCGTCTCATGAACAGCTTGGTGGATCTTTGTCATACTTGGTCTGGAGCATCATTATAAGGTTCTCTTCCAAATTTATTTATATAGGAACTTGGGCCCTATTAGGGACCACTATAGCTAAAAGTAGATATGCCTTTCTTCGCATTAACCACTAAAATGTAATGGATTTTTATCAAACTCGATGTGTACAATATCGTAAGGTCTCCTGCTATTTTGTTACAAATGGGGATAGGGACCAATTTAGCTAAAAATATAAACACGTTTAATGACCTCTTCTCATGAACCGCTTCATGAATCTTCATCAATCTACTGCAGTAATTATTCGTCTAAGGATAAACGAAACAAAATTGCAACCCTACGAAACCTTTGCGAAAAATTAAAAGAGAACCATTTAAATTGTTAAAATGCGGTGTTTAGTTTTGCAATTTGAAAAATGTTAGATGAAAGATGAATGTTAGATGAAAAATTCATAAACTTCTTTCCTTATTACAATTCGCCGACCATCATTTTTAAAGATATTTCTTGTTGTGCTTGCTTTTGTTTGATGCGTTTAAGATTTGATATTGAATAAGAATCTATTTTTCCATACCTTATCACACTACGTTCATATATGTACAAACAACTAACAACTAAAATTTAGACACTGTTGAAAAACGGCGTAAAACCCAAAACAAACAAACAAACTAAAATTTAGAACTTAGGAATGTCTATATGTATTAAATCGCCCAACTTACTTGGGACCACCATGGCGCTAGTACTTGCAATGATGTTTATTTTGCGTAAAGGAACTACCTTAAGATTTGTTAAAACTAATTAATTTTGTCTATTGATTTATTTCAGAACTTGTAAATGCACAGTAAATAAAATATGATATTAAGTGAAGGGTTAGGAAATGTTATTAATTGAACTGTCATGAAGTTGAAAAACTAGCGAGCGATACTAAGCTTTCATGACCTTGATTTTCTGTTGATTTTTCCTCTCCCGAGCAATTAAACCGACGTTGATAATACATTTTTTTTAAAAATTCAACAATGAATGATATATAAATTATAGATCACCATTGTCAATTGATATAAGGTGGCATTGATAACGCTTTGCGCCTACGGCCACCAGAGCGAAAATAGCAAAACCTTTAACAACTTCCCATAAACGTCTCGGTGTATCACCTTACATGGTTCGAGGCGTCCTGTACATGCCTCTAGCAAGTTTATTCAGACGGTTTTGCTATGCCCTTAAAGATGCTAATAGAGCTACGAATAGAAAAATATTTTTGAATAGCTTCTTTTCACAGCTCTTGCTATATCGTTACAGCACTTGGTCTGTTAACATCTTTGTACGAACCTTTTTTCAGTTATGTTCAAAAGTCTGAGCTTGATCCCCTTAACGGGTAGCTATTGCACAACAACAGGAAGAAATATTTGAATAATTTTGTTTCACTTGTTGTTTCTCCATCAATCTTGGACTAAAATATTATTGTATGGAGTTATCTTACGTTTGTTCAGATGGTTCTACTTTTTCAAGGATTGCCAGAGCTAAAAAAGGTAGGTATGTTGCATTTTTGCTTGGACCTTTCTCGTTAATTTTTTTCAAGTGATTCTTCTTAACTCCTTTCAGGGATCACCACAGCTGATATAAAATCTTTTATAATACTGCAAACGAATTTCTTCGATTTTCATTGGTTAACATGTACGTTATATAAAACCGTATATCCCGTGAGCGATTTCCCCTTCAGAGGGCTCCTTTATTACAAGGCCATCTTTCAGTTAACATTAGAAACAAAATGGCGGACGTATCTCGTTTCAAAAATTAATTCAGTGATTTCCCTTCTTTGAGATGGTTTTGTATCAATCATGGAGCTATTCTATACCTTAAATAAAGTTTATTTTCTGGAAAGATCGTCATTTTGTAGTTATTCATCGAAGACAAAGCCGTACGAGTCATGTCTTTCTGGCCAATAATGACAATATTCACCAATTGATTTAAAGAAGCACTTAAGCTTGTGCACAACGGGAACTTAACGACTGATCATTGCAGATAAGTCTGCTTAGTCTCCATAAACGTATTAAATAAATAAAATGAATTACTCTCATTACACATTCAAATAACTAAATGGTATCACTTCATAAATTTATTTCTAATAAACAATAACAATAACTATACAGTAAGTAAATTTCATTGGAGTAAAAAATATTGACAACAAAATAATTAATGAATATAGCAGCAAATAAATAAATTATAGATAAATAAATAAATAAATAAATAAACTGGAGTTTTTATTAAAAACAAATTTAAAAATACAAAATTAATTCAGTGGAAGAGTGGTCAAACCAGCCGCGAGTTTAGTCCAACAAATTTGACGCGAATCGCGATCCTAGGAAATATTTAGATATTTTTTTTATATGGATAATATCCCCACTTGTGTCAAACACTCGAAATAGTAGTATAGGTTTAAATGCCGATTATGTCACGAATTGGCCATAATTTTCAAATAAAACTTATATGTATCAAAAGTGGTTTCAATTGATTTATGTAAAAATTATCAAATAATATCCAAAATTACAAATTTTCTGGTGAGTTAAATTTTAAACCTTTATATGTACTGTACACGCCAAAAAACCAATAACTTTACAGAACTGCGATTTATCTTCCAGTATTTTGATCTAATACTTTCAACTTCTCATGAACGGTTTACCTTCATCAAACTTCGATTGTAGCTTTCTTGTATGAACTCTCCTCATACAAATTCAAATAATTCAGCTTGATCTATATTAGAGGCCGCCAGTGCTAAACATAGAAAAAACCTCAGGAACGCATTTTTGAAATTGGTTACGAGGCCATAGTTATATTGAACGTCAATCTGTCGGGGTCAGATGAGCGGGGTAGGGCAAATTTATACTCACTTGTTACTATCACAATAGAAGTCTTGGAGTGGCGGTTGTAAAAGTTCTCCCCGCACTTGGACATAGTGTTTTTGTATTTTCCTATCCTTTGGTATCACATTGCATTATATAATCAAATTCCGCTGAAGTCTGTACTCGTGGGCGTGAAGGGAGTGGTACGTCATATTTCATAACCTCTCATAGACTTAAAATGAATCTGTTATTATCTTGATTGGTTGCACATTATGCCAAAAAATATGAGACTAACGCGCTTGTGTAGAAACTACTACAGGTACACGCACGATGTTTCCATGAATTTCTAGGGGCTTTTAATAATCATATACGCTGAAACCTTTAAGACAACTAATTTTGTTTTAGCTGAGTTACAAGCCTTTCAAACACACGGCACTTGCAAATACTGGTATTATTGAACGTACGCAAGGACGCTCAAGGTAGCAAGGAAATTAAGTCCTACATAAAGATGCGTTGTTATCTGAATATACCACCTAACCCAATTCTGCAAACTTTAAATCTGCTTATGGTTATTCTTCCCCATCCAAAGTGTTTACAGCTGGGTAAGAGTATTAAATTAGGGAGAATCTAGAGTCAGTCCAAGATCTACCTCGTGTGGGGCCCCCTTTACCGTCAGCATTCTCTCATAATATTGCTTCTGCAGCGGCCATTGTAGCAGAAGACACTGGATATACAGTTTCTAAATAGCTGTGCTTTTAGGAAGTGTTCATGAAATTCTAAACACTTGAACTTATCGATGGTATGTAGATGGTGGGTACCACATCTTTTGACCAAAAGACAAGATACATTAAACGTGCCATGTTGCAAAAACTAGATGTAGATGAAAAGATGTTTAAAGAGCGTGTCACAGGGGGTGAGACATGGGCAAATTCTTTCGAACTTCAGCTGTGGCTATACAACAAATAGAAATGGCAAGAACAATCAGTTATCGCAAAAAAAAGCTCAAAGTTGCACCCTGAAGAAGTTCTAAAACGTGTAGAAAACATCACGTTTATGTTTATGATAATGCAATCAATTGCCGAACTCTCCAGATCAGATCCGCACGACCTAAGTCCTGTTATTTTTCTCTTTCCTTCGCTGACAAAAATGCAAGCTGGGTGTCGATACAACCCTAGTCGCGCCATTGGTAGTACATTATGTACGCCTAGTATATCAAGGAGAGACTACTCTGTTTTCAGCAGGATACAACGGATGAAAAAGTGCGTTTCTGTTACTCAGTGTTACTGCAAACTGTTACGTTTTTTCTAAAATATGTGGCTCTTATTGATAGATTTCTTGTCTTGAAAGGTATTTTTTCCATCCCAGTTATTTTCGATGCATCTCTGATTGATTATACCACAGTCCGTTTCATTAATGTCCGACAAGTGCATGTACACCGCACTCGTGAAATGGCTGTCTAAACATTCGGATAGATTTACCATATAATTTTGTTTTTGAAGCCTTTGACATAAACCATTCTGGGTTCAAATGAAATAATAAAATATCTGGGAAAAAGAAATATACTGGGCGTCATTGAAAAGTACCACTCTTTATTTTTTTATACAATATCGACGTCACTTTTTAATGGCATGTGCGCGGTCTATTACTCATAGACCCTGTCTGATCATGTCTCCTAACCCATTTCATGACTGTCAGGTGAGAACAGCACATACGACGTGCAATTTCACGACATGAAAGTTCGGCGCCAACCATGCAAATGACCCGATAGCGTTGATCGTGCCTTAAACGTAGCATTCTTAGCAAAGATATTCTGTGTTTTTAACGTATTTCTTTCAGTCTGTCGGCTAATTTTCAAGTGCGATGAATGATTTGCGATAGAATTTTTGTACATGTAAACATTGCTCAAAAGGTCATTTTGCACGTGCCTCAAATGGAGTTCATCGAATTTTACAAATCTTTACACCATTGACGTCTCAGTTGCATCAAAAATGTAGTCGAGTTATGCTTTTAACATAGTCTAATGCGATTTTGAAAATATAAGGGCCATTAGAGTGTTAACTTTTCAGTGACGCTGAATATAAATGAATTCTGATATATACTTAATATATGCTTATAAGAGTCATTTCATCGAATAAATTACAAGTTATTTTGTTAGCTCAATGTGTAGCGTAGGATTCCCGTTCGTAAGAATTGGAATTTGAAACCCTATATAGGAAGGTTTCTTTTTTACATCTTTCAATATGTGCAAGAGTTTTGAAATTTCTTAAGTTTAAACATCTATTTCATAATGTACATTTATGCATAATTATAGATAAACGAGAGCACCGCAGTGCGGATCATTATACGCCCGATGGTACGACCTTTGACCCCTAGTGTGACCTTAAAGCGAGCCATCCGATGTGGTGAACACTTGTACCAAGTTTCTTTAAAATCCTTCGAGCATGTCAAGAGTTACAGAGCGGACACGATACAAAGTCATATGACTTTTGATCCCTAAGAGAGAGCTTGACCTTGAATGGAGCCATCCAAAACATGGCTGATGTGGTGAACATTCGTGTCAAGTTTCGTTTCTTTTAAATCCTTCAAGGGGTTCAAGAGTTACAGAGCGGCTACGAAATCGCTAACGGATGAACAGACACACGGATATACGGACGGACAGACGGACGCCGGCGTCATAACATAATAAGTCTTTTACTGTATGGGGTGTTATGCCACACTTGTACAGTGTAAGATGTTTTTAAAACTGTACTGAAAAGATATAGACTGAATAAGAAAGCAGATGCAGCTGTGAAAACACGTTAATTCAGAGAGGGCCTTAATTCTCCACCTGCCATCTTATAGTGTAGCTCTGTTATAACAGTAATATCTGAATGATTCTCATGGAATTTATGTGGGAGGAAAAAATAGGTCACTAAGTTGCGGTGTGTCTTTTAACACTAGGATGTGTTTTTCGGGTAAGTCAGTTTATTTACAGTCATTCGGTTCTACTTTGAAATACGTTAAGTTTGTAATATTTTCACTTGTGACCGTGAATCAAACCGTGTACTTCATCGCTAACGAATTAGTGTTATCTATAAGTTATAATCCACATAACATAACTCCATGTATACACAAGATAAATTTTGATGAGTATACATGTATATCAATTAAAGTAACTGTACACTTGTTGTATTTTGTAATATATGGCATATCCATTTTATAGATGTAAACTGCAGTGACTGTCGCTGACCCTTACACTTGTTTCCTTTTTCCTCGTTTTTCTCCATGCATGCTAATTGCGTTAAGTTGTGTGACATGGATACGATGCTTTGTTTAGCGACGTTTTGACCTTTGCATTTAGCTGTACCAACCGTAATGATTCAGTAATTCATGGAACAACAGAATTATTTACCTTCATCTATTTTCTGTCTTATATACAAAACGGAAAAATATGAAAACGTCGTTTAAACCTTTTTAGATCTTTATTGTTTTCTAAAACTAAATAAATTAATATGATATAAAAGTCCTATATCCATGCACAAAGCAGCAAATGGTTTACGAATTAAGTTAACACAGCGCACAGGGATTTTCCGTGTACTTCATGTGTATATAAACTAATTAATAAATAAATGAACAGGCCAGTGGTATTCTCTTCAACAACACTACACTTAAGGCCATAAGTTCTGCACGGTGCATAAAAAGTAATATAAAAAAAATTAACGTATCCGTTTTACCTGTATTTTATTTTGATACCCAAATGAATTCATTTTCACACAATAATCCCAAATTTGAACAAAATTTATCCGTTAAAAAACATTTTATGCAGCTTTTGTAAACACTACCACCAAAATCAGTTCATCACTTCAATTTAAAGTACATCTGAACTTAATCCCCGCTAATAACGGGTATGTCCACCGCCTGCATTGCATACGGCTGTACATTTTCTTCTCATTCTGCAGGAATCGCTGATCCAAAGCAGCCCATTCACGCTGGAGAAAGTTCCTTAATTCCGCTGCATTATGGAGATTGTTGTCACGGAGTTTAATCTTCAGGTCCGCCCAGACGTGCTCTATTGGGTTCAAGTCCGGGCTCATGGCAGGCCATGGATCAAAAAAGTCGATGTTATTTTGACCCAGGAAATTTCTTGTCAACCTCGCTGAATGGGAAGGTGCATTATCTTGTTGTAGAACGAGCCTAGGATTCCGCCGCATGTATGGGACGACAGCAGGACGTAAAACTTCATTGACGAAACGCTGAGCTGTTAGGCCACGTCGTCTAGCTCCGGGGTTAACGTTATCCAAGAAAACTAAACGAATTTTCCCATGGTACGTAAATCCAGCCCATACCATTGTACTTGGGCCACCGAAACGATCTCGTTCCATGACACAGGCGTCGGCGAACCTCTCATTACGACGTCAGTAAACGTGCTGACGTCGGTCGTTGAAATCAATCTGAAATTTGCACTCGTCGGTAAAGAGGATGTGACGCCTACGTTGTAATGGCCATCTTTGATGACGTCTGGCAAAGTCATTACGATTCCGGCGGTGCCTAGGTGTCAAACGGGCGCCGCAATATGGACGTCTTGCACGTACTCCAACTTCCCGTAGACGACGTCGAATCGTACGCGCGCTCACATGACGACGGGTCCTGCCTTGCGTGATCCTAGCAGTATGAATAGGAACTTCAAAACGTCTTCGTAGATGAGTTAAAACTATCCACCTGTCCTGCTGACGTGTAGTTTCACGTGGACGTCCTGTACGTCGACGGTCGTTTACTCTCCCGGTAACGCCGTATCGTTGTCTAAGACGACGAATGGTATGTTCGTGAACTCCAAAGTTTCTTGCAACTTGCGACGCAGTGATCCCACCTTGCAACTGGCCTATAGCGCGCATACATTCCTCATTTGAGAGTTTCATTGTGACGTTAACGTCAAGATAAATTAAAGATATGCACTGGCGAATGACGTGTCAGGTTTAGTCAAAGCAAGATAAGCATAAAAACTCAAAATTACATTGTGAATCTACACGTTGTACATTGCACGTGAAATTCGTGCTCACCATGACCACTCAACCGAGACATTGTCGCTTACTTGAATTTTTTGAACAATAATTTGTAGATTTGTGTGGAAATTAAAATAAAACCGGTTTTAAGACAACTGGTCAAAATTTGAAAAAGTTATTACACTTCTAAAACCCGTGCAGAACTTTTGGCCTTAGGTGTATTTGTAATAACAAAAACAAGCAAACAACAGAAAATTTATAACAACCCATCTAAAACAAATGCAACAAGAGACCCTTCGGGGCCGTATCAATTGGCTTCCCTGTTTTAAAAGTAAAAGTTTGACTACTGTATTATCCAGCAAACAGGGATTTTTTTGTGAATTATTTTGAGGGATATACTATATTTAATTTTCACACTCAGGAACTAGAATAATTTTGTTTGTTCAAAATATCTTTTACTATGTCAACTTTATAGGAAAACGTATTTTTAAGTGTAAAGTTTGTACCCAAAACACATTGTTATCTTAAATTTTTTCGCATGGAAATGTTTCCTGTATACTTTACTTTCAAAACAATCCATCAACAAATGAGGCAAAATCTGAAAAATTAGATCGGTGTGGCATTGAAATGGCTGATTTACAAAAAATATTGTCCTTTTTAAAGCTATCAAGGTAACTGGTACATTATAATTGATGTATAGTTTTGCACGTTTAATAAACCGGAAGTAATGGTGAAAGTTACTTGTGACGATAAGGTAGAATAAATATACGGATAAGAAAATCGCTTTACAAATAATTAATAACAACCCGTGTGGGGAAATTGATCAAAATGACAATGTTAATATACTAAGTATTTCTAAAGATAAAGTATGATGTTAGAACGTTTGACATGTAAAATAATAAATGGTGATTTTCCTATAGACGTCCATTATGAAAACTTTTCTGAGGTACACATTTTTCAAATCAGGCAAGCAAAAAATCAAGCAAATTCAAGCAAACGCCCCTATCTTATTTATATCCATATGCCGAATTCTATATGTATTTCTCATGTTTTGTAAATTAAGGGTTTAATCAAATCTACATTGTAGAAAAATAAATGATCAAAATGTGCAGAACTACCTTAAGTTCCTACTACAATTTAGTGTTCTTATGATATGCCAGGTATTGTCTAGTATTTAAAGAGAAATCAAGGAAAACCTTATTACAGAAAAAATGGTTCAGACTTACAGTAATCATTGTTATGTGCATGAATTCTTTGTTCCAACATAATATGACAAAACATTTAGTAACAGGAGCTCGTAGAACACAAAATGCCCCCGTGATGCATTCAGTAATTGCACAAGGAACAGAAGTGATTTGGTCACTGTGCACAAAAGTTCTCTTGTTCTAGGTCAATGTGACCTTTCACCTATTGAGCCCAAAATCTATAGGCGTCGTTTGCTGGTCATGATCAACCTCCCTATTAAGTTTCGTGGTCCTAGGCCATAGCATTCTCAAGTTATCGTCCGGAAACCGTTTAACTGTTCCGGGTCAATTTGACCTTGACCTTTGGCCTTCTGACCTCAAAATCAATAGGAGTCATCTGCTGGTCATTACTAATCTCTATATCAACTTTCATGAACCTAGGCCTAAATGTTCTTGAGTTATCATCCGTAAACCGTTTAACAGTTCCTGGTTACTGTGACCTTTGACCTACTGATCTCAAAATAAATAGAGGTCACCTGATGATCATGACAAACTTCCCTATCAACTTTCATGATCCTAGGCCCAAACATTCTCAAGTTATCGTCCGCAGACGGTTTAATCGTTCCAGGTTACTGTGACCTTGACCTTTGACCTACTGACCTCAGAATCAATAGGGGCCATCTGCTGGTCATGATTACTCCTCCTAATAAACTTTCATGATCCTAAGCCTAAGTATTCCCAAGTTATTGTCCGGAAACGGTTTAACTGTTCTGTGTTACTGTGACCTTGACCTTTGACCTACTGATCTCAAAATAAATAGGGGTCATCTGCTGGTCATGAACAATCTCCCTTTCAATTTTCCTGATCCTAAGCTGAAGCATTCTTGAGTTAACATCCGGAAACAATTTAACTGTCCCGGGTCAGTCACTGTGACCTTGACCTTTAACCTACTGATCGCAAAATCAATAGAGATCATCTGTTAGTCATGATCAACCTATCTATCAACTTTCATAATCCAAGGCCCAAGAGTTATTGAGTGATCATCCAGAAACCGTTTAACTGTTCCGGGTCACTGGGACCTTGATCTTTGACCTACTAACCTCAAAATCAATAAGGGTCATCTGCTGGTCATGATCAACCTCCATATTAAGACCGAACCAACTACCGACCGACCGTCAGACCGAAAGAGGTCTGCAAAACAATATACCCCTCCTCGAAGGGGGGCGTAAAAATTTTAATTTCTATTTAAAATGCTAAAACTGGAAAGTATTTATAAAAAAAAATCGTTTGGATGGTTTTCTCTTTATTACTGAAAGAAATAAAGGGTAGTTATTCTGATTATAAAAATTGGAGATCAGTGCCGTCTGTTGTACCTTTGTGAATCTCCACCACTAAAAGACAGCTAGGTCCACCGAAATTTAGTTTAAAAAGGAGCCATCTTTTGTAACTGATGCACATAGAAAATTTTGATTTATTGATACATGTTGCCATTTGAGAAGAAAGTCTTTATGAAGCGCAGCGTTCTTTCTTTGCCTCTAATGATAATGATGTTCCTAGTAAATTTCTGAATCCATAGTCGGATACCAGCTTACTTTTGAAATAAATTTTGTAGTTCGGGAGAAGAAGTCGTTTGAAGGAAGGAAAATCACTACTGAAGATGAGGAGTATCCATATCTGCCATGGCTATCAATTACATGCGTTTAAATTCTTGCATCTTCCAGCCATTGATTTAATTCCATTTAGTTGTTCAAAAGAGAAAGTTGTTTGAAGAACAATTTTGTCATGCGAACCAACGATGGACTCTTTATGATCCCAGCTATATACCTGTACGTACCCTAGGGAACTAAAAAGAGTAATCATTGATTTTCACATAAAGAGTATAGACAGCCATAATAAATGTGCAGTTTGATAAATGATATAAAGTATCCACCTGTACATAAGAACTTCAGTGAAGGTAAACTTACTGAATGCATTGTATTGACTACCACAACAGTTATAAACTTATATACAAAGCAGAAAGAACTTAATTTGTAAGAAGACATGCATTGAGGCAATTCTTGCCTACCTAGCGGAGAAAGTATACATTTATCCGAGCACGCGCCGGGGATAGATATTCCTGTCTTTCCCTAGGGAAAAACCTTGTCTAAAATAGCGTGCACTAAGGTGACGTCACATAGTATTGGTACCATTGTGACGTCATAAGCTTTATAAATAATGTCAGGAAACACCAAAAACATATTTGTCTCTACGATCTTTTTTGAACATGATAGGCAAGAAAAATGATCTAACATGTCTGCCTGTGTAAGACAGCTGTTTTCCCTACCCTCGGGACAGCATGGATAAAAAACCTCACTAACGCTCGATTTTCCATTCCACACTGTCCCTCGGGTAGGGAAAACCCCGTCTTACACAGACAGGCATGTAAGATCCTTATTTTCTTGCCTACCTAGCGGGGAAAGTATACATTTATCCGATCACGTGCCGGGGAGAGATATTTCTGTCTTTCCCTAGGGAAAAACCTTGTCTAAAATAGCGTGCACTAAGGTGACGTCACATAGTACTGGTACCATTGTGACGTCATAAACTTTATAAATAATGTCAGGAAATATCCATTTGTCTCCACGATCTATTTTGAACATGATAGGTAAGAAAAATGACCTAACATGTCTGCCTGTGTAAGACAGCTGATTTCCCTACCCTCGGGACAGCATGGATAAAAAACCTCGCTAACGCTCGGTTTTCCATTCCACACTGTCCCTCGGGTAGGGAAAACCCCGTCTTACACAGGCAGGCATGTAAGATCCTTATAGTCTTCCGGGAGAGACGAGATTGTTGATAGATATCTGTATCTATTTACTCAAAAATTTACTTTTTGTTAAAATCTGAATTAATATAAATTATGGATTTGTATTTAAGGAAGAGCATGATGGTTAAGCGGAATCATTAGATGAATAAAGCATAATGTTTAACGTAGAACGTGTATATGTAAATTCAATTCATTAACGGTATTTTACACAAAGCATATACTTGTATGATACGGTAACATTATTCGATTATAATTACTCTTACTGAAGGTCTGACGTCTATCTGTTACTCAAGATCTTCGTTTGTAGATGTAGTTGATGATATCGTCAACAGCGTAGTCATTATCATCGCACAAAAACACACTGTTGCTGTCACATGCTACATCGACAATTTCACCAAGTGAAGAATATGGGTGGTATTTTTTTAACATAGCAGCCTGTTTGTACTGTATCGATTTTTTGCTGTCCTTGTGCAATACAACTACGGCAGCATTTTGAGTTGCTGAAATGAATGGAAAACAGTAAAATTAATACAAGGATCTCTAAATGCTTTTGAATAAATGGTAGATTTATTTTGGTGATAAGTGTACAATAAAGCAAGAACATGATGTAGAGACAATATGCAACAATGATATATGAATTATAACGATGTTAATATGTCATGAAATGCACACAAATACCAAAATAGAAAAAGCGCAATCTCCACAAGTCGCCCAAGATGACAAAAAGTAAGTGTTGCAGGCACTGTTTGACTGAGCCTGTTCATAATGCAACCTACCGTTCACCCCCTCCAGCCGCGGACTGAGCAGAACTCAACATTAACACATGTTACATGTACAAGTACCAAAAATACAACTGAGATACAGCCTCAGGTCTGTTTATACGGCCATGTACATGAAATTTTCTATGGTATACTAGAATGCCGGCGTATGGTCCGCATATAAAATGACTGACTAGCCTTAAACGAGAAATCAATAGGCAGTAATAAACTAACTAGAATCTAGAGTGTGGGTCCGTGGTTACGGAGCCTGCATATCACAAACAGTTTTTAGCTGTAGTATATGTTTAAACAAATTAATGAAAAAAAAAAAGAAAAAGAGAGATTCGTTTGGGTAAGCGATTTTAACAATAGTCATGTTTTTCGTATGTATATAACATTAAAATCATTTGTTTGGCCTAAAACTGGCATCTTCATCATTTATTTTCAATTTATAAGTAAAAAATCATTGGATGTTTTAATTCGCTCTCACTAGACATACTGCTTAACCCAGATTTAGTCAGGTTTAGTCTATATTTTATTAGGTCAAACTTCCTAATATTGTTTCATTTACAGTAAAGAGAAAGTAGGGTATAAATCAGTGTGTTCTTTATTTGGCTTAGTGACCTAGTTTAAAATTCTAGAAAATTCCAGTAACTAAATTTACATAGAAATAAAATCAAACATTCGACACCAAGTTTTATAAACATAGAAGATGTTAGGTCATTCTTGCTCCAGAATTGTATTTACTATCACAACAGCAATCTTTAAGTGTTGTGTGGCGGTCATTACCTGGATTCAGAGTTGTTATATTTTCTTCGAGTCATGTTAGACATATAATTATCACAACCAAGAATCAAGGATTAAAATTACGGACGAGTGGACACAATAAACATAATTCGTATATGCCTTTAAAGCAATAACAAATAATTTTGAGTGTTGACATATTCCTAACTACCTACACATACCTTTCTTATGCTGATACTTGTGAAAGGTAAGGAAATTTTGACAAGCTTCAATAATAACATACAAATCAGTTTTCAAACGGACAAATATACAAACTACATGTTATTCTATGCTCATTGTTCAATATCACTCACCACATTACATGTGTCCATAAGAACGAACAGTTTGGCAAAAGCTGAATAATTATGCTTTAAGGCAACTAACAAAAATGTTATTACATTTCTAACAACCTACACATATTTGCTTTGCTTGTCCCCTTGTGTGTATAAGGATATGACAGCTCTAAAACATATCGAATTCAGTTTCAAGACTAACTAATATAAAACATGTTACCTTCTATGCCTCCGATTGCGTTTCCCGTCTTTTTTGAACTGGTCGAAACGGAAGACGAATCGCAAAGAATTATAACAGGCTTGTCTCTTTCAACAGCTAGTCGCTTATAATATGTAATAATTTTCAAATCTAGTGATTTTGTTTTCGCTTTGTATTTCAAGAAGTCTGCCAAACTGGTTTCTATGCTCATACTGCAAAGGTTCCTGTACATCTGAACCTGAACTGAAAAACGAAGTGTAGAATGTCAAAAAACAACCATCATCATACATGTATATCATTTCTATATATTTTATTCTAGAAAAAGAAAACGTACACAGATATAATTGTATTGTACAAAGGATTAAAATAAGATATTATATTTCACACACTTTCAGTCTACGGACATAATTTTACTTCTTGTCTCTATTACGCAAGCAGAATAATTAGCAACATATACAGGTCGGATTTATGCTACTTCTTTTTCGCTTTAAGTATTTTCAGCTGAGCTCTTAAACTTTAACGTGATTTGAACTCTTTATGATAATTTATTGAATATGTTCTCATGCCATCAGTCTTGTCATGTCAAGCCTTATTTCAAACAAGTGATTTTTATATATAGAAAGATTTCGTTTTGAAGTGTGTGAAAAGTTATATCTTTGTTATTAAACAGAATGTCTGTCATATAAACTGGTGGTAGCAAAGGATTGCTGTAATTAATTCTTTACACAGCGAGATCAATGTGTACATTTTCTGCTAATGTTTACTACCACTGTATTGCTTGGTTGGTTGTTTTGGGATTAACGTCGTTTTTCAACTGTTACAGTATTTCAGTATATATGTAACGGCGGGCAGTTAACTTAACCAGTGTTCTTGGATTCACCATTCATGCATATTAACAGAGGAACTTCTGAATTCCGGACCTTCCAAAAAGCGGAAACATCTGAAATTCGGACGATTTTTTCGGTCCCGAATTTTTCCTTCTATTTTCTATATAGAATGTACTTCTAAATTATACCAGAACTTCCAAATTCTCAAATTCTAAAAACCGG
The DNA here is from genome assembly GCF_021730395.1 of Mercenaria mercenaria. Lineage (NCBI taxonomy): Eukaryota > Metazoa > Mollusca > Bivalvia > Venerida > Veneridae > Mercenaria > Mercenaria mercenaria. Next base: position 39,325 of record NW_026460856.1, on the reverse strand, counting down.
ACAATATTTGTGCGATCCTATTGTTTAACAATTATTGGTGACCAATCATTTGGACACGAATGAGAATCTTAACTGCCAATCAAAGGATGAAATAACTGCCAAAATTCTTGATAATTAGAAAATCATCGTTCATTAAAGGAATTATTAGCGTTATAATTTTGATACATTAAATATTTTCATGGACTTTTAATTCTAATTTCGGTAACAGTAAAAGAGTGCATATAGTTCAAACGTAAATCAGCCAGTGTAAAAATATGGCACCGGACAATGGTTTGATTTCGTAATTGGTTAAATTCCGCAACTTTAAAGTCGGGTGTAGGTTAGTAAAAACGAGTAAGCCAGGCTTTCACGAAATCTCCATCATTTTCATAATAAAAAATTAAAATTGCTGAGATATCGCCGAAACGTTGTAAAACTGACCTGTCCCTACAGGACAAATTGAAAATAATACGCGAAACGTAACTTGCTCCAAAATACATCCAATGGATGCAGGCGCATTTGTTCAAATCACTCTGTACTTTCAAGTACCGGAAACTTCCAAACCCGGAACTTTTCATCAGGCCCAGAGGGTAAGTGGTTTTCGAAAGTAACACTGTGTTTACATTAAATGGTAGTAGAGAATTAAAAGTTGTTAATGTAAAAGAAGACAATATATACCTTGTATAACTTTTGCGGGTTTTTTCCTTTCAAGTTCCTCAACTAAGGTTCTATTTGCGTCCTCAAGTACTGTGTTTTCATTTTTGTATTGGGCAATTTCTTCTTCGAACTTTTGTCTTTCTATTTCCCGTTCCTTTTTCAAATCTACCAGCTCTTTCACTTTTTCGCTCAAATGTTCTTCCAACATGTCGTCAAATTTATCTTTCTGTTTTTCGACAGTTTCTACTTTTAACGGTATATTGTTTGTTTCTGTAAACTGTTTGTCATTACCATCTGCAGTTGACGGTATGGTTTGCTTGTCTTGTCTTGAAATGTTCAATTTTATTTCTAGTTTATCAACCTGATCATGTAGACATGTGTTTTCTTCAATTAAATCGTCTTCTCTTCTCTGCATTGTATCAATGCGGCTACGTAAGTTTCTTTTAATTTCTTTTAACTTTCCAACCTCTGACCTTAGAGATTTGATTTTCTCATCATAGAACAGAACCGTACCTGTCATATCGAAAGGACACTTTGCAGCTACATATTTATCCAGAGTTAATTCTTTATCACTCTTCATTGACGAGATGCCATACTTTTGCAAGTTATTAGCAATGAAATGCAGCAATCTGCCAATAACATCCATTGCAATGAATTTATGGTCAGTCACGCTTTCCTTAAAGCAATGATGATAAAATATTTTATAAGGTTACATGTCAATTACATATTTCATTTTCAGTTGTTTTGCATTTAAATACTTAATATATCGGTCAGAACATTTAACTACAACATGCGGTATAATTTTGCTGTTTTATTTGATTGGTCGCTTAAGAAATTTGAATGTAAAGAACATTTGTTATTTAAGTAACCACACGGACGAGCCTATATATAAGAATTAGTGCACATTATGTCATCCAGCTAAAAGGATCAAGAGTTGATAAGTGAATGAAAAATCATGTTAACAGAGTATTTGTGTATATTTTTAAACATAGAGTATATATATTCAAACACATCAGAATCACAATGGTAAATGCATTGCTTACATCTATCGATCGAAGAAGCTCAAGCGCAAGATCAGGACCAGATTGTTTTCTGTCCTCGTTTTCACCTTCCAAGCAATCATCTGAAACAAATCGATTTATTACAAGTCATGTTTTTGAATTATTGAAATACTAGTGAGGCATTTTAACTGTACGGAACAACACTTAAATTGAATTCCGAAGAATGCGAATGATAAATTATTTGGAACTCTAATCAAACAAAAATTCTTTTTAAGGTAGAAATGTACATAATAACTGCACGTACAATACCTCTCACAGACCATTGTGCGCATTGATTTCATCATAATCCGCGTAACGTTACGAGTGCAAAGTGGGAATTATTAAAGTGGGAAAACTATAATTGTAAGTACATGAGAAAGCCATTGAGCATACATGATACATAAAAGATCAAATAACCTATCATTCACGATTTTTAACGTCACTCGTGAAAACGTTCAGGCAGTAACTTGCACAGAAACAAACAAATGTCATCAGGTCAAATGTAGCTAAATTGTTTACTTGTTATATTATTAAATGGTCATATGTTGATTGCGTATGTTTTTTGTCGTTTATGCTATTTGTTTCACATTTTTAATAATTCTTGCCTTTTCATTTGTATTTTATGCAACAATACTCATATTCATTATTAAAACGAGTAACACAAATAAACAAATATCTTAAATCATAATTATGGGAAATATGATAGCGCCATTTTGGAATTTTGCCGCGCTGCTGCTCCACAGTTTCTAACTGATGTCAAAACTTAAAAGTGTGGTTTTGGACATACATTAAAATACCTTGAAATAAATATATCAAATGAATACATCAAACATGCACCTTGATAACAAGAAATTAAAAGAAAAAACTGCAAAAAAAAAAAAATGAATACGAAATGGTAGTAATTCTAACTTAAATGTGAAATAATATAATTGACAAGAATAAAATGTTTACAATACAGCGACGTTTGGCTTGACATAATCACATATTAAGATATGCATACTTGTTACTGGTCCCGTCCATTAAACCTATATTTTGTCTGAGAATAAATGCACATGTTTACACATACAAATATTTACTTCCGTCATTGACATATTAAAGAAAACGGTTTCTAGAATCCTCGTTTTAGCTATTGTACTTTGTATTAAGGTACGATTAAAAAGAAATACTTATGTTATCATTATGACAATCTTTCTACGTAAGAAACGAATGCAGTTTGACATATTCTTGACGATAAATTAGTGCTTTGGTAAAATTACAGTAAGATTATATACATCAGCGGAAAAATGACACACAATCCAAACACAGTCAGAACACTCACGGTCTAATGTGTCGTGTTAAACATAATCGAAAGTTTTGTCAAGACATTTTCCGCCACTGACAAGTTATCAAATAAAACTTGATTTGGTGACCGAAACATTTGACATAAGCTCAAGACTGGACAATCTAATAAAGAAATCTTGTTCAGTGGAGCAATAAAGGCTTATAGGTCGCTCCTTTTATCTTGGCTGAATCCCACGACGCAGTGAGTTCAATCAGTGGTACTATTGATACTGTATAGACTTGTCACAATTGTCCTTTACACGTAATATATTAATAATTTATGATAATTTTGCTGAAAGTTTTTGTGATGTATTGAATACTTTTGATAAGTACCTACCCGTGTTAATTTCTTCTTTCTTCTCTAAATGCAAAAGTAACATTTTACAAGCAGCTTGCATTGAATCTATGGACTTAGCCAGCCCTGTCATCGAATGGTCTACTACACTCATCTGTTTCTGTATTAAAAAATTGAATTAATTACATACAAGACATTGTCAAAAGGAGTAAAATTGTGAATAAAAGTCTAACACAAGATCGTTGTTAAAATTCAGAAATCAATACGCAGCGATACAAACATAAAAGGAACGTTAACTTTTGTATTTTGTAATACAATCGAGTAAAGGGACATCGAAAAGAATCACATTATTACATCATAATTTGACATCTAAGAACATAATTTCTTTGATAGTGAATAGGAATGGTCCCCTTTCCCCCCTTTTTTCAGTTATACAGCTGACGGAACAATATTAAGAATGGCTTGTAGAAAACATGAATGAGGAGTATGAAACAGCAGTTTTTTTTTTATTCACATAGTAGACTACTATGCATAGATCTGAAAATGCCTTAATCAAAGTAACAACTTGAAACCCTGATTGAGTGCTATAAAGAGATGGAGTTGTCGTTTAACATTAATGATATACCCATTAGGCAATACCATTGTGTCTCTGTTATCACCAATATTTAAAATACATCGAAATGGCAAAAGGTTTCCCTTAAGTTATCTAAGATACGAAAATGACAAAATTGCATGATGTTATTTCCCCTCTATTTTGATGTATATTCTATTCAACTTGTGACTGATTCAAAAAGGATTGAAACCTGGTGTTTCCAGAAAGTCATAACTCCTGCATATTTTGAGTAGACATTCCTAAACATGGACTACTGTGCACAAAGCTTTATACTTATTAACTAGTTCCTTTGCATTCATTCACACTATGTATGGTCAATGTTTTCGTAGAAGCTTATTTCTAAATGTAAACATTTCATGGTCTCCTTCAGTAAAAAATGTATAAACATCATGTTCATAATAAGAATAAACACATATTACAAAACGATGTCATAACAGCCGTTATCTTTGTAAATAAGTAATTTCTAATTAAACGTAAGTTTGCAACATTTTTGTTCAAAATAATATTCATCGTCCATTCCATCTTTATACGCGTAGGAGTTACCACCCACCCCTCGCCCCAAACTGAGAAAAGCGGCAGACGACATAATTATGCTTTGTACTACCCCTCCATCCCCTCCCCCAACATTATAGTCTACCTGAAAGAGTCTACCTCAAAGAGCATTTAAATTTACCCTTCCAAGTATATTATGAATGTCTATATGGTCTATAGGCATTAGTTCAATAGGAAGAACGTTTTTTTTTTTGTGTTTTGTTCCGTAGGATATTCAAAACATGTTCGGGTGCAAAATGAAGATGTTGGCAGGTCGTCAATACGGCCTTCTCCACACGTCTTTGTATGCCCCAACATTGAAATTGCTACAAAGACAGTTCTTAGCATAATAAACACCAGTATATGATTTTAATCTCCTAAGTAACTGATCCTTAATAGCATAGCTCAACATGTTAGAGAATGTTTCATATTGAATATAAAACGTACTTTTACTAGAATTAATTGTTGTGGTTGATTGTCATTTAAATTGTCACATACTTTCTCCAAAAGGACGTATGTTTTGTTGAATATCTACCATTCGAAAACCGAATTTTTCATGTATCAGAATGAGACAAACCATCTCAAATACAACTACATTGTATTTACAATAAAGTGCCTAACACTAAAACAATCTTTTAAAGCCGTTACTTAAACACGATGTTTTTGCCAATTCTATCAACTGCAGATTTATCAGCAACAAGCAACATTTTAATAAACTATGTATATATACAGTCTGGTAGAAATTACATGTACTTATCTTAATTAGTTCTAATTATTCCTCTTTTTATGTCTCAGAAGCCGCACTTTAGATATAGGAACTATGTACAATTTACCATTAATCAAACAATTGATTTATACGTTTTATTACCAAAGTTGCTTTTAATTTTAAATTAGACCATGTGTGAAAACGCAGATGCGCTCTGTTTATTTATTAATCGAATACAAAAAATCATATCATCTCTTGGTCACATGAATATACCAATTCCATTTTTAATATGAGTTATTTCATTGTTGGTATAGGTGCCTCGTTGATACTGTGAAGTTCCATCTATACGTATTACGGAACAGTCCTAGATTCAACACGTCAGATGTATGAAGTTTACCTGCAATTCTGCTATATCCATCGCGGTTTCGTTTTTCCGGCCTACAGTTCCTATATCCAATGTATTTCCCATTTTGCCACCGACTGAAAATTAAAACAGGTCGGATATTTCAAAAAAAGAGTTACATGCAACCAGTGCAGTATCGCCTTATATGATATACATGTTTTGATTGCATTAGCGAAATATACGATTTAGTAATGTCTAAATTCTTTTCAAATCATGAAAGTCAGTCGGTGATTACATGTCAGCTGGTGTAGTATTACATGTATAAATTGCATTACAGAAATACATCATTTTTCGTTTCAGATCAGTAATTAAATTTCAGTTGGTGTTGCCGGAAATATTACAACTGCCGAGATTGAGGTATCTCACTTTCGATTTTGACTATTATATACATTGAATGCGCAATAATAATTTGCAGTATAAATAAGCTGTAGACATGTTTTAGTCAAATATCGTTATAAAAAGAATTATTCAATATATTTATAATAAGTATCTTGTCAGGGCAAATTAATTTATAGGTAGAAGAAAGGTATTTACTTACCAAATCAAGTTTACCTCGTTTATAAGTAATACAAACGCGTTTACCAAATCTACTTTCGGTTTCGGTGCAAATTTTAAAGCAAGTAAGCGCTTAGTCACACACTAGGTGCGGATCAGGAATTTAAGGATGCAGAGTGTAGGGGCTCTCTCTTTTTTTAAGAAGTATTTTAATATCAAACATACAGATTAACCAAGTTAGAAGAAACATTTAAAACAAAGTTTACTTTAAGAAGTTTAATTATATTTATGTTATAGACTATATTGCATAAAAGCATTATACAAAACTTGAATTAACACAGACTAAAACAAGAAATATCTTTAAAAATGATGGTCGGCGAATTGTAATAAGGAAAGAAGTTTATGAAATTTTCATCTAACATTCATCTTTCATCTAACATTTTTCAAACTGCAAAACTAAACACCGCACTTTTACAATTTGAATGGTTCTCTTTTAATTTTTCGCAAAGGTTTCGTTGGGTTGCAATTTTGTTTCGTTTATCCTTAGACGAATAATTACAGCAGTAGTTTGATGAAGATTCATAAAGCGGTTCATGAGACGAGGTCATTAAACGTGTTTATATTTTAGCTAAATTGGTCCCTATCCCCATTTGTAACAAAACAGCAGGAGACCTTACAATATTGTTACACATCGAGTTTGATAAAAATCCATTACATTTTAGTGGTTAATGCGAAGAAAGGCATATCTACTTTTAGCTATAGTGGTCCCTAATAGGGCCCAAGTTCCTATATAAATAAATTTGGAAGAGGACCTTATAATGATGCTCCAGACCAAGTATGACAAAGATCCATCAAGATGTTCATGAGACGCTGTATAAAGGCATTTCTAGTTTTAGCTCTAGCAGCTCCTAAAAGCAGTCAAATGTCCCAGCTGGACAAAGTTGGCTGCGGGCCTAATAAAGATGCTACAAATCAAGTTTGATTAGAATACATGAGAAAAAATCAAAGGATTATTTTTATTTATTATTTTTATTTATTTCTAAAATAGGCCAACTGATCCAGCTTTAACAAATGCATATTCGTTATTCATGAATCTTTGGACAATGACGTCACACCTATAAAAAAGTGAATGTCAAGCAAAACATACAATTGTGATTATTTCAATATTTCTGTTTCATAAGCAAAGTTTGACCGTAGTCATATCACATAGATAAACTGTATGCAGTGTACCTTCATTTCAGTGTAATGAGATTCAGTCATTATATAGCATATATATAATGAAACAGATTTCAACTGAGTTCAATATTTGCATACCATACTAAAGAAAAATATTCATAATTAATAAATCAGTTAAATAATTTATAACAAATATATCAAAGCAAACAAGTACTCATTTTAATATGCAGTCTGAATAAGTCACAAAAGCAAGAAACCTTTTCATATACAGACGACACTTGTAACAAGGAAAATCTTTTAAAAAGCACTTCTCTACATAAAAGACTCTTATCACACCCTTATTCATGTGATACGCAGACCGCATTCAGCTCTTTCTTTAATTTGATATATGTTGGTATTTGAACAGGTTTTTATCATATTTATTAAACTTACTTATCATTTTGAGATATACAATATTCTTGCTAAATATACTGATCCAAAGTTAGCTTTTAAAACTGTGAACAGCGTCGTTAAGGATAAACGCTTTGTCTACATTTCTCTCAGCGTAGCACAATCAACAGAGTGAAAGAAATTGACACTCTCGTCCAATCAGGTAGAGTGTTGCATAAATCTTCCATTTTGATAAATTATCTATAATGCGTTATCAAGTAGTTTGATTTGCAAACTGAAGTCACGTGGCATAGGTAACGAAAACGAATTTAGACGGCGTCGCCGAAAAAATGCTCCGAATGTTAATGATAGAGAAAGACCCCAGGTGTTCCGCCTGTCATTGTTTCCGGCGTGTGCAAACTCCTAAGTCAGAGAGAAGAAGAATTAAAACACAGGTTTCGAACCCACATCGTAGAGGGACAGGTGATTCGAAGAAATTACTAACTTTTATATTTATGGCGGAAAATGTGACAGCCACATTTTATTCAAAGGCACTTTGAGCCTTTAATGTTTCAGTTAAACACACCGTTTATTGTAATTGTTTTTATGGATTAAGCGTCACCGAGACAAGTATTGGTCAAATTGTGACTTTCTATCTTTCAAAGGTGGAGGAAAACAGCAGGTGACCGTCCGGGCATCATTTCATCACGGGCGGGCACCTGGGTTTATTTTATCATAAATTATCAGGACAATGACACAATGTGTCCTACTTGATAAGATGCACCAGATCATATAAACGTAGGCCGTTAATTGGAAAGCATATTTTAGTACCAAAGATCATAAACATGACTGTGTTATTTACGGCCTGTACGTGTGCTTATTTTTTTATATGAGGTTTGGGGGTGCACACTGACAGATTTGCCATGAAATATGAAATGTTCAACCCCTTTTGCTCGCACGTCTTCTGTTATTATCATTTATACAAGGGACGTTGACGTTTAACATCTCGTTAGAGAGGACATGAAAATAAGTTTTGAAGTGTCAAAATGTCTTGCCCCTATCGAAAAATCCCGGAATAGCTAAATTGGAGTTACGTACTTTCTTCAACTCTTGTAATAAGCTTTAATAACTTCCAAATATGTTGGTACAAACATTCACCATAAGAGGATAAGATGTCACGTTAAAGATTCAGAGCCCTAGCTTAAGGCCATAACACATAGATGTCAAAGATATTTAGTGATTTTTCTAATCTGATCCATGTTATTTGTACGTGAAGTAACTTGGCTGGACAAACATACACCATAATGATAATGATAAGGTGCGACTTGCAGAACGTAATCCCTACGCCTATGATCGTTTTTTTTTCAGTGAATTCAAACTGAATATGGATGGGTATTTAATGATTTGGCATATACAATCATGATCACAAGGTGACATGTGACTTGCAAAAGCAACCCATAGCTCAAAGGTCAAACTTACGAGGTCAAAGATTTACATATTTGTTTACGGATTATAGCGCTTTATCTAATATTTCACAAATATTCTTGAAAGCAAGACGAGGAAGCCCTCTTTTGTTAATATGAAAAAACAACTTCGAACATGTTAAGGATTGTATTTAATCATTCATTGTCCCTTAACCAGTTGGGAATTTTGTACTGTCTTGCATTACTTCCATTCGCATGTTTCCTTTCTCCCAATTGCATGCTCTGTAATAAGTTATATTTGTTTTTCATTTACCAGACATGTTTAAACAGGCTTGTAATTATTATTTGGATGGACTTAAAACTAGTCTCATATACAGAACATCCAAAAAATATAATTTTCTTTTGAAAACCTGCATTCATTTCATTACGTTTTCTTTATATATACTTTTGCAGGCGGGACCCTGTTGTTCGAAACTTTAAGAAGTGATTAAGCTAACGATGGATATATATTTCAACATTTTAGAAGACTTAGAAAAGCAAATATATGAGTTTAGAATTATGAACCAAAAATCTTTAGTCTTAGTAAAATCAAATTACTATACTATTGTTTCCCAAGAAGACTAATTTTTTGAAAAAAAAGCAGCGGTTTGTTAAACAGGCGGTTAAAGTTTCGAACAACTGGGCCCAGTTGTCCTGCGCATTGTCATGAGTGTTCAAAGTTAATTCTTTTAGGTAACGAAGAAATAGAAATAAACTTGATAATATCTTTTTCAGAACACTTTGAAACATCAAGCGCGGGCACTAAGCTCAAATTTTAGGATATTTGATAATTGCATTGATGAAATAACAGAGAAATATAGTCCGCATTCTTGCTCATCTGTTGATACAGAACGACAATTTTTGGTTAGTTCAAAAACAGTGAAAATAAAGTAAATACCGGATACTGTATCGTACGAGTCAGAAAAACACACAAATGATATGACAAAAGCAACAAGATGAACAACACAAAAGATGCAGAAAACTAGACACAGAGAATGAAAACCGGAACAGTCAAGTTCGCGAGTGGAACAGACTGAAAGGCTAATGCAAGATATTCGCTTTAGACTGAACTGAAGCGATCGCCGCAAGATCTCAGCAGAAGTCTGCTCGATAAAATGGAAGGACTTTAAACTGAAAAACGAAAAATGAAGGAGAGAAAAGTGAATGGTCAGATGATTCAATATTAAATACAAATGTATACCAAACGTATACGAACTGAAAATATGGAATGTTTAAAAAACGATAAGAAGCGAAATGAATGACTTTATCAAAGAAATAATGTTATGTGTGTTGGGATCACCATTTAAGCCTTATGGCGACTTTTCATTTTTGATGGCCGCGGTAGACCCTTAATGTCCCTTCTAGGATTATTTCAAACACAAACTTGTACCTGTGTTTTAACCACCGGCCTTCCATGGGGGCATCCTAATATGAAAGAGTTTGACGACCCGAGCAAGCTTTGGAATCCACAAAGGTGAGAAGCAAATGATTCAAAGTCAGTGATTTTAATCACAAGGCCGTAGAGGCCATTTGAAGTAATTTCACAAATGTTTTAAATATTTCTTTTAATTTTCTACATTATTTTTTCTTCTATTTTAGTATGAGTTCAGTTGTACTACCAATGAGGAGGTTATTTAATGACAATGGTTGCCAATGAGCTGTCTGCAATGCTGATTACACAAATGCAAACTAAAAATATACAACTAGAAATCATACGGTGTGAAAACAGTTCAAATATCAAACCTATCATGATAAGCCAATTCTGGTGTTGTGAGTAAACTCCTCGCGGCTTGGAACTGATGCAGCAACTGCAACTGAAGGTGTACACAGTAAGTTAAGTTATAAAATTACTGAAATATACGTATATATGGCTTTAGGAGGGTGGTGTGGCATAGCATGTTTCATTGCCTCTCATGAGCATGACTGCGTCATATCGAGTTTGCTATGATATTGCTTAGATGCGTTACATACGTCCAATATTAGAATCTTCCAATATATTTATTAACTAGCAAAAATCTATTTGACGTGAGCCAGCCTTAAAATGTCCCCTAGGACTCAGTGTTGTTATATTTTCCGGTCCGTGGAGTTCATTCAGTTTTTGTGTGTAATGGGGTTTTGCTCAGACCGGTGCTAGGGGGCGTGGGTATTCAACGTTTAATTGCCTCTCGCAGACATACTCAATAAACCTAGTCCACTAGTATTGTGCTGGGTTACTTTCTGTACTGCTAAAGCCTCCCCTCACATATTTTGTTATTTTATCTATTAATTTTACTAATGTGATAACATTTATTTGTACTCTCGCTGCGACTACTATACTTCGAAGAATGAGTAATATTAAAATACATACGTTGATTCTTTAAAAGTAGAGTGAACTCGGTTTAACGTCCTTTCAACCCATAGGATTATATCAGGACCGACCCGACTGGTGATCGAACACATGATCTCCTGTTTAGTAGCCAGACGCGCTTACCACTGTGCCACAAAGACAGGTTGGAAGTATAGAATACAACCAAGCAAAATTACAACATAGTTTAATTGAGTCTATCCCTGACTGGTAATAAGATAAGCGACGGTGAATTAAAATATTGGTTTAGATATATAGATTTGCGTCCCCGATGCCATATGCCAGTATTAATGAATAACAGGATCTATAAGAAAATCCTTTGGAAGGATAAAACTCAACATAGAAAGTTGATAGCACACACACTTTGATGTTTATCTTTTACTTAAGGTAATGGAATGTGTTACAGCTCTAAAGCCCCCGAGCACCGAATTTAGCGAAATTTTGTGCAAAAATAATTGACAATTTGACTTCATACAAAAAGAAATTATGAAATTGGTTTTGTACTTGCATTTACCTATCATTATATAAAATCAGGTGTTTCTTCCAATAATTTGCTTAATATTTGTCACACATCATTTGAGATAAGTCCGAAACAATTCAAATCTTGTATTATATTCTCGGTCGTTATTGTTTGCTATTATAGATAGACATACTTCGATGCGCTTCGGGTATCCACAGGAGGCATATATCAGCACTAAAACTTCATTTGATAGCATGCATTGTAGCGAAAAAGTTTTTACCGACAATAAATTCAGTTAACGTTCCGGAAGAGTGATTCAAACATGTTTTAGTTCTAGTACGTAATTTCATTTGATATAAAGATAAATATTATAAGCAGTTTAGAACCCAAACCCTCATTATGCTTGTCATAATTTCTTTTCAGAAACTGAATGAACAGTTCTGTTGATTTTCCATCACAAGAACGTCCATGCTCTACCGAACCAGCCTAGTGGCCGAATGCTGACAGGTTTTGAGTCCAAAGCTCTTGGTGAAATCCTTGATTAGGCATTTCTCACCGGCATAGGGATATATCCATGTGATATGAACAATACGGCTATGTCCAGTATTGAAAATTTCCTAAAACAGAACACTACAGCAACTTAATCAAAGGATCTGTAGCAGCTAGATTGTGCGGAGTCTTTTGAGTTACTACTTGTCATATAACAGAGCCATCTTCAAACTTTTTAATTATCTTTTTATATCGGCAGCATATACAGCCAAGCCTGGCCGAGAGACCACGTCTATAAAGATACCACTTCTTCAAGACCGTTTGTGTTGTTTTGAACACAATTTATAATGTTGTATTAAGGGACCAGTTGTGTAAAGAACGCTTTTTGACTTTCTTTTAGTTAATTGGTCTCTTAATGGAAGTTGTATTGTATACAAGTATTTTCGAATGCATTTCAAGGGGAACATAAATAATCTAAATGTCAGTGCACATCATAAATGTATCAGTGTTTTTAAATCGACGATTGTGTAACAATCTTTAAGATGTGACTTGTTGGTGATTATTTTACATTAACATTTAACTTAACATTTTACTTAAGTATAATCATCTTAATTATGTCTCTCACATGTAGTGGGGGAGACATGTTGATTTAGTGCTGTCTTTCAGTCTGTCTGTTTTTGTCTGTATGTCTCAATGTTTGACCACGCATTTCCACCGACATCACTGGAATGACTTACACCAAACTTCGCATTAGTGATCATTGCCAAGCCTTCGTCATTTTTCGGTTTGCTGAGTTATGATGTTTTTGCCCTTTTCTATACTATTGTTGGGAACCTTACAGAAGCGATCTGTGCCAGTCATCTTTGTGTATATTGTCGACATTATTCGGTTCGATGTTTTTCAGTAGAGTTATGGTCCCTGATTAATCAATTTTATGATGTTTTGGCCGCTTCTCTGTAATATTATGCAGATTTCCACCAAATCTTACAGATATGATCAGTGCCAAGCCTCAGTGTGCATATTGTCGGCAATTTTTAGTTCAGTGATTTTTAGTGAAGTTATGGCCCTTGATTTATGGTATTTTACTTTGTCAGGGCAACAGTTTACTGCTCCGATACGCCTTGAAAGAAATTACACCAGACTTTAAACAAAAGTGATCACTGCCAAGCCAAGTTGTGCATCTTTTGTGCATTTTCCGGTTCGGTGTTTTTCAACAGAGCTACGTGTATGGCCCCTGATTTCTAATATTTTTTGATGGTTTAGACACTTCTCTTATATAACAGGCTGGGTTTCCACCGAATCTTAAGGAGTGATCAGTGTCAAGTCTTATGTTACGGTTCAGTAATTTTCCATGAGTTATGCCCCATAATTGCATTTTAGAATTTCATCGTGGTAACTGGTTGAAGACATATGTTTTCCTTGAACAACAATCTTCAGTTTAATTCTAGTTTCGATGTGATTCGGTACTAATGCATATGTTCTTTATTTTGTGACAGACGGAAGTACATTGTTTTATTAGTTCTGTACTGGTTGAGAACCAGTTTCGAGGACTTTAAAAATGCGTTTTTTCCGTCCATCCGTCCGTCATGCCGCAATTTCGTGTCCGGTCCAAAACTCTGTCATTCATCAAGGAATTTTATTATTGCTTGGCACAAATGTACCCCATGGTAAGACAATTTGTCATTTACAACCTTCACAGCCCTAGCTTAAAGGTCAAGGTTACAATTGGCAGTCATATGTTAACATGGCATAAACAAGGTGCGTTTCGTGTCCGGGCCATAACTCTGTCATTCATCAAGGGATTTCAGTTTTGTTTGGCATAAATGTTCCCCATGATAAGATAACGTGTCATGCGCAACACCCAGAACCCTATGTCAAAGGTCAAGGCCCCAGTCAGAAGTCAAAGGTAAACATGTCTTTTTTCCTGTCCGGTCCATAACTCTGCCATCCATGAAGGTTTAATATTACTTGGCATAAATGTACCCTATAATAAAACGATGCGTCATGCACAACCTTCAGATCCCTAGCTTAGAGACCAAGATTACACTTGGTAATCAAATGTTAACCTGGCATGCACATGGTCTGTTTTGTGTCCGGTCCAGAACTCTGTCATCCACCAAAGGATTACAATATTACTTGGCATAAATGTTCCCTATGGTAAGATGACGTGTCATGTACAAAATCCAAAACCCTGTCCTAAACGTCAGGGTCAAACTTGGAGATCAAAAGTCGATATGTTTTTTTTCCCTGTCCGGTCTATAACTTTGTCATGCAAAACAGGATTTAAATATTATTTAGCACGAATAGTCAACTGGATGAGACAACTTGTCATACGCAAAAGCGATGCCCTTAGCTGAAAGGTCAAGGTCACACTCGGAACGCAAAGACCAAAAAGGGTTTTCGTGTCCGGTCTGTAACTCAACAATGCTTAAAGAGGTCTTTATATTACTTGACACAAATGTACCCAATGATAATTCAATTTGTCATGCGCAAAACCCAGAACCTTCACTCATAGATCAAGGTCACACTTGGAGGTCAAAGGTCGATAGCGTTTTTTTTCCCTGTATCATCAATAACTCTGTCATCCATGAAGGGATTTTAATATTACTTAGAAGAAATGTCTTCAATAATGAGACAACTTATCTTACGCAACCCCTTATCCCTAACTCAAAGGTCAAGTTCACTGTCAGAGGTCAGCGGTCAATAGGAATTTCTTTCTTTTCTGGTCTATAACTCTGTCATCAATTAAGGGATTTTAATATTACTTGACACACATATTCACCATAATTAGACAATATGTCATATGAAATACCCAGAGCTCTAGTGCAAAGTTCAAGGTCGCAGCTGAAGGTCAAAAGCCAACATTGATCTTTACCTGTCCAGTCTCAAAAATATTTTTATAGAAGCTAATGTGTCATATGGACCCAGTTAAAAAGTTTGTTGGTATATTGGCTTCAAAATTACTTCCCTTTAATATGACGATTTCTTACATTTTTCTCATATTGTTCCACCCATGTCAAAATAAAATGTTATCAAAATTGAAATTAAATACATCTTTTTATATTTATAGATGTCAACAGTAGATTTTTTTGAAAATGCAAATTTTAATCCAAGTGTGTGTTATTGTATATATAGTACCATAGTGTTTATACAACGTTAACAGTGACAGATATCATATAATTATGTTATACTGCAGTAGAGAAAATTATGTGCCTTCAAGTAGGAGACTGTATTGCATGGCAATACTTCATTCACATGTTATACGTCCATCTGAAAGAGGGAACCTATTATGGGAACGCCCTTGGCGGGCGGGAGTGAGAGGGCGGACGGCGTCCACAAACTTTGTCCTGAGCATTTCTTCTTCATGTATGGAGGGATTTAGATGTATTTTGGCACAAATGTTTACCATCATGAGACGGAGTGACTCTTTTACGAAATAGCTTTAAATTTCTGACATTATGCTTGCAACCCACTGACAAACTGATAACACACTAATTTTGAATGACAAAACAGACAATAAGCTGGCAACAATATGGATTAACACTGTCTACAAAAAATTGGATTCTGGTAATACACAGATTCTATTTCCAGTGTGATGTCAGCAACTGCATATAAAATGGAAGCCTCTTGAAACAAAATGACATGAATTTAGAGATCTGGTTATACACTTACACTTATGCCAGTGTGCTGCCAGCAACTGGCTACAGAATGGACAAACACTGGAAATAAGAAGGAAATACTGGTAATACATATGCACTGGAAACACAATGGCAAGAAATCATTAAAATTCTTCAACTATTAATTTACATCTTCACTTACATTTTAAGACTACCATGTTTCTGACAATATACTGGTTTTATCGATAAATATTTAAAATGACTTCTGGCCAAAATGGCATTATAATGGATATTGTGGGTGTTAGGTTAAGTAATGTGGCAGACTGTGGACACTTTCCATAGCAAAATATGGATAATGATTAATGACCATACATGTTAAAACATGATCAAACATTTTAAAACATGTTGAAACATGATTTATTTGTATCCACATCATATTGTATGAACATGTTCAACCTTCAAAACATGATTATCTTATAATCATTTTTTTTTTCTGTTCAAAATGCTCTTTACAACTTAAACCAGCCAGAGGTCAATCGAAGCTGATGCAGTGTTCAGATACAGCAAAAAAACAGAAAATACAAAATTTATTATAAAATCTAAAGTAAATATTATCATAGATAAATATGGTAGCAGTTCATGAGAAAGAATTGTGAAATAAATGCCTACAAAGAAGACAGCTGAAGTTGGAATACATGACGACAATCAGTCACAGTTGACATGTATATTCTCCACGACAATTAAGTAAACTAGAGAGAATGCAGGTTTAGTTATTCATCGGCAGGGAACAAGACAGTATTGGACAGGTATGAAAATTAAGAACAGAGACAGATAAATTGGAAAATGAGGCCGAGGAACATCAAAACATTCCTTATGATTATATATCATATTGTCTAAAAACTACAACACCACGAAATTTACACAATCTGTTTAAAGAGTGCTTTATAACATCTTAATACTGACTGTAACATTGCTTTTTTCAGATGTACATTAAACCTTAAAACTTAGGGTATTGGCATTAGTTAAAGAAATTGCAAAAGTACACACTTCAATTAAATTCAAATACATGAGACTCACAAATACAATATGAACAACGGCAAAGCATTATAAACCATATGAACAAATCATTCTAGTTCCTCATTATAGTTCTTCTCAAACATACATAATTGTTCTATACACCGCTTTATGTGGCCCACTGTGTAATTAATCCAAGCTGTCTACCGATTTCTGTTTCTTTGTCTTGTCCAGTTGGTCTAAGAAGTTGAAAAGATGATTCTCTGTAGACAACAGTAGCCGCTTCAATGTATGCATCGCTAGAACGCTGACGTCAGTCCTGACGTCAATTTCCTTCTCATAATTCTTCAATGGTAGGATGAAGCTGCGAGGGACCCCAAATATGTTAGACACTTTATCGACCAGCTGCTTGATAGTCTCGCTTTGGTAAACATTTCTCACGTCTTCCTCAACATAGGAACAAACGTTGTCGATTTTAGTGAGTACAATAGCCTGTGGTAGTCCTGAAAAAATACAGATTTTAATTTATTAGTATTTGAAGGGGCCTTCGCTGCTGAGAAGTAACTTTAAGCCGCTTACATCAACTTCTCTGTTGCAAGATTCTTTCAAGTGAGCCAGAAAGATCGGTGGTTTTGACATAATTCATTCCCGAGTTTGTAATAATGCCCAAAAGGGCAATGGGTCTTCATCAATAATTCATAGATGGAACGTTACTGTATGATTCAAATGTGGTCCGCCGGACTTAAAACAGTAGAAAGAATAGAAGTGAAGGCAATTTCATTATCTACCTGGCAACGTATTGAGAATTACAACTGTGCAGTTATAAGCTTTCAATCTGAATTCAAGAATGGTCTATGCATCAGATGTTGCTCTCATTTGTCTTGTTTCTCGTAATTGCCGTTGCTTGTATGGTCGGCCTAAGCAATTTCCTTACGCTTTTACAGATTACATACAACAATACACAATGGAGAACTTTTAAAATAAAAGTAAAATGTTGTTTTTTTTATCTGGAAACAAGTAAAAATACGAACCTTTTTGCCTCACTTTTGCTTGCATGCTCTTGATTTTCTCCAGCATTTTCTCAGAGAGAATGGTTGCTGTGTTACCATCAAAGACAAAGCATACACAGTGGATCTTTTGTCCGAGCGTTGGTGATTTGATGAATCCATGTGCATCATTGGAAAATGGTGTGGTTGGATTAAACTAGAAATTATATTTTAATGAATTAACACAATATAGAGAAGTCATATGAAATCATGATTTTGATTTCTGATATCGAGAAAGTAAGCAGTGCATGGTTAACTTTTTTATATTTTAACAGTTGAACTGGATCTGAAAAAAAAACCTTCAAAATCCGATAAATGATATTGATACAAATTTAAACCATAGTATTTGGTAAGCAATCGCATTTTTCTTTCAGCCATTGTACAAGGTAAATCACTGAAGCTTTGAAAATATTATTGTTCCTTTATAAACATTGTATCTTGCATGTGCTATAATAGTTTTCAAACAACAAACAGTAAGGTAAGAATATTAATAAAAGACAACAAAACCTGGTAGCCATCAGGGACATTTCCATCCAAAACATATGTCAGCTCTTGTATATCTATCCCTTGGCTTTCTTCTAGACCCATCGTATCACACATACAGAACTTAAGTGGCTTTTCAATTTGCGAGCTTCGTACACGGTACATGCGATACTATAAAGTAAAATGGCTAATTCTAACAATACATGTATCACTTAGTTTATAATAATATTCTTGTAAATCAATGCCAGTGTTATTTGGGTGTAACCCAGAATAGGTTTCGCAACGCTCAACCTTTGACCATAAAGATCGGGCATTTATCGAACTCTTACACGTATGCTTTGCGACAATTCATATCGAGATAGCAAAAAAGCAAGATCGTTACAGTTTTCAGAAAAAAAATGCTGGAAGTAAGTTGACAATTGTAACCATTTAGCCAAAATTTAAATTCATAATATAAAACACAAAACTTTCATCCGAACATTGTATTTAATATCAAATGTCTCTTTTGCCAGTGCATATCTTTTGGTATACTTACCGGTTATTGTAGGAATTGCTTTGTCGAACGTTCAAAATGGATAATGGTCGTTAAAATGTTCAATCAAACGTAGTTGTGAATCGAAAAGCCTGCCATCAAATATATAGGTTTTTCTCTAATATCTTTACTTTGTCCGTTTAAATAAAATATGAACTGTTGAGTTACCTTTGACGTTACACTTTTCTCCGCACTACCACATACAGCCTGGTCACATATATGGCCGCGAAAAACGGAGGCAACAGTATTGAAGAAACTTGACTTTCCGGCTCCTACTGGACCTAGTATAAGGATGTTTGCCGTATCAATATCAAGGCCGTAAGGGGGAGCAAACGCTGCAGCAAAATGTTTCAGATCTTCTAAATCCTAGGAAAAAAATAATGTTCTACATATGCGTACATGTGTATCAAGTTTAATGTTTTAAAATTCAAAAAGAACGCTTTTAGAAACTGCCAAATAAGTTTGTTTACTATCTTACCTTAAAGTCCCAGCCAGGGGATTCTCTCCAGACACCAGCTAATGACGATTCTTGAAAAAAAACGAAACAGGTAAGTATAAAATGTTAAAGAAATGTTCTTTAACAAAATGTGTTAGTCTACAATAATAGCTTTCTAATAGGCAATTATTATCTAAAATGATTCCATAAAATATGAAAGAAACAACCAATTATTAATGTTGACAGGTGATTGGTAGATGCTTATTGGTATGGTTGTTTTACAATCTTATATTAAATTCAGTGGCATATAGATAAACATACATCATTATGCCAAATAGAATTGATATTTATGTTGGATGGATTTAATATTTCTCATCGTAAATACTAGACTAGTGGTCCCATACTGAAAAAATAGTGATGAATATATTATGTGATTATTACATACAATGTAATACAAGTGCATAAATATCCTTTCAATGTTAATACCTGATAAACTATATACTTCAACGTCGCGTACAGTTTTAATGCTGTCTGTGACTTGGTCAGTTGAAAGTCCACCCATGTCATATGCACTGCCCATATTTGTGTCTCCATTGAGTGTGTATTGTGTACCTTCTGCTGTCAGAGATCCGTTGAATACATTCAAATCATGACCTGATCCAAATATCGGACCATACGTAGCATTGCAGCAAAACGCTTTGTCTGGATTTTTCACAGGAAATTTATTCAGGGCGACCTTGTCATCAGACATAAGGCGGAATAAGAATGCCCTGTCATCTTTGTAATAGGTTTCGCTGGTATCAGAGGCCCAGCTTTTTTCTATGTAACCACCGTACACAGAGCCTTTCGTGTTGTAAATGACGGTAACTGTTGGACCTCTGTTGTCACACTTTTGGTGAAATGTTGTTGCAGTCGCCCCATCACGTGTAAAACTATACAATAGATTAAATTCCTTCGTCCCGGTGCCAATGAAACGTTCAATCGCTCTTTTCTGCATTAAACCTAGTTTTCCTTCCATTTCCTGCAAAATGATATACATGACATTTTGTATTTAAATTCATGGAAACGTTGACTTATTAAAAAATATTAATATTAATTTGATTAGTCACATGCAAACGAGGAAAAACATTTATATTTGAGTGGCATGTTAATGTTTGATAATAAGATGTCGAGCGTAAATTACCTAAGTGAAAAGTGATAGGAATAAATCTCAAATATCACAACTGAGGTTGACTGTAGGATTGCACAGTCTGATTTATTTGTCTTAATGTCCATTTATTCTTTAGGTGATCCAAAAATGTCTGAATTAATAGTGATATTACTGTCAAATTGCAAAGTAAAGTACAAAAGCTGCTACTTTTTATCTGATAAAATGCAAATCTGTGAGTGCCCGGACCAAGTTTACAAGTTATGTAAAAACCCGCTCCCCTGCCGCCATTCCGTCTGTTCGTCCTAATCGTGTCCTCTTCCTCATTCTGCCACCTATCAAGGCATTTTCATATTACTTGGTAAAATTTTTTACCATTATATGTCATGCGTGAAACTTGGACCCCTTGTCTAAAGGTCAAATTGAGGACACTTGAGGTTAAATATGTGTTTGTTTCTTGTCCAGTTTGTAACTAATCCATCTATCGACAAATGCTACTATTATTTGGCATAAGTGCTTCCCATAATTAGACGATTTTACAGACCTCTAGCTAAAAGGGGCAAAGTCGCAAACGGTTTTTATGGTATAATCAGGGTGTGCTGTCGTACCCATTACTCAAGTATCCATCCAAAGAAAGTATTGATATTACTCGGCATAACAGCCAGACCCTAAGTGTTAAGATCTAGATCATATGCTGAGGTCAAAGTTCGGGTATATTTTCTGTCTATTAGTAGTAAGTTAAATAATAAAACTATGAAGCTGGTATCATAATTTCCAGAACACTCCTGGTATATGTATTTTATTTTCAGCTATAATTGTAATGTCAAGAAATACATGTACTTGTTTTGTCTATGAGCTTTTTTATTTATGCACATGTCGTATCATCATCCACAAGGATCTATTTATAACCAGGTCACAAGAACGTCGTATAGATTATTTGAACTCGTAGAGGACTCAAGAAATCGGTGAAAATGTTTCACCGAGCTCCTGAATTCTCTACTAGCCCGTAGAGATTTTCGAAGTCGGGGACAGCTTGCAAAAGCCCCATACAGGAATCACAGGGGCCCCGGAAGAGCTCGAACGGGTGCGGATTTGGAAAACTTCAAGACTTGCCCGCTGCTCGCACAGCTATCAAAGGGAAATTCCATGGTCAACGTACGATGTCCGTACGATATAAAGGAAACCGTGTGGAGAACGTGCGAAGTCCGCATGGGGCTCGCAGGGCGTTACGATCGCCGTACTGACTTCGTACGACTTCCTTGGCGGTTCAAGTTGATATATACATGCATCGTACGAGGTACGGCCGCGCTCCAAGCGAGCTCCATACAACTTGTCTACGAA
This sequence comes from Mercenaria mercenaria, assembly GCF_021730395.1. Classification (NCBI taxonomy): domain Eukaryota; kingdom Metazoa; phylum Mollusca; class Bivalvia; order Venerida; family Veneridae; genus Mercenaria; species Mercenaria mercenaria. The sequence continues at coordinate 17,369 of NW_026460856.1, read as the reverse complement.
GTCCGTAGAAATCTTGTCAGTTCTTAAGACCATCCTAACAACACAACCAAAAATAGTTCCAAGCTTTTCAGGTAAACAATTATCTACACAACGTGCAGAATATGCAAAGCTACAATATATGCCTTAATACCATTTTTAACGTAAATTCGGCGACTAAAATCAATACAAACTGAAGTCAACGTTTTAATTAAAACAACCACGTGTATGAATACAAATATGCAAATTTATGGTCACGTGAATATACGATGACCTCATCACCTGAACTGGAGCGATGATATTGATTAGCTATTGCATATTACTGCCCCAGAGGTCAAGTAGCATATAACGTAGAAAAGGTAGCTTATATATATAGAAACCTAGCCTGGGAATCCAGGCAATTCAAAAATGTTTCCTAACCGCAGTGTCACATGTATAACTCCCGAAATTTAAGGCTTTATTTGATAAAGAACAATGACTTCTGCTAGCTATAGTCCGCGGCTAAGAATAGAAACGGAATTTCAACGGAAAAGTTTCCAAACATTTCCGGTCCATTGACAATACCAGTTCGTACCTCTGATAGCTTTTCCAGCAAGTTGTAACACTTTTCAAATATGTCAGAACAAACTTAAATGTTCGTCATAGCTATCAATTTGTAAGATATTATATTAATGCAACCCTAGTGATCTAAGAATGTTACTGAATTTTCGACTGCATTGTCTCGTTTTCGTTTCAAGCACGCAAAAATATGACCACATGTTATTTAGGCTATTTATAGAAAATCGATAATCAGCAGTGATATGGATTTCCTCAGGCGTTGATACTGCCAATTAAGGTATTAGATCACTAATAGAGAACCTCCTTTTTGAAGAGTATTCAATTCCTACCATAAACCTACTTTTACTGCAATTCTTAGAGGGGCGCAGGTTCAAGCCCTACTGGGACCAAATTTTTATTCCATTTTCTTCTAGTAAGTGTTACTTCTTTGAAGACTTATATATTGATTTCTGTACAAAAATGGAGAAAGATATTTAGATAAGCGATTTCTTGTGTTCAAAGTGAATTTACTACTTAACAGAAGGGGTAGAGTTACACATTTTAAAAAGATATTGAGTTACATGCGGTGAATGTTCTCTATTTGCTTTTACTCTTAGATTATATATATTGTGGAAGAAATTTAGGTAGTTTTACGTCTGTCCCAAGGTTATTTTTAAATGAAGTAAGCAAAATGCAAAACAGAAACACAACATTCGACCTTAATTTTTCAATGTTGAAGTATGAATTCTGTCTCATTAAATCCGTTTACTTGAGGCACCATAGAAAAAATGATATTGACATTTTTATTTTGTGTTTTATAATTGTTTACCAATAGTCTGATGTTTCTTTTATTAAAATTAATAGTAAAATGAGTTCTCTGCAAACGTTTGGATAGTGGCCATCACTTTGAAATTTGTCGCTACTGAGCTTGAGGAGATACATAGTTATTTACAAAATTTATAAAAAAACGCCACGGTAAAAGTTGTTTAAAAATTGCAAAATAGTGCGAAACACGGTTACCTTTCAGAATATACCAAGCAAAGGCCATTTCGAAAACATTACTATTAGTGATCTAATACCTTAACACTAATTAGCAGGACAGTAATTTATGGATATAACTTGAACATGTACAGTTCATCGTTATATCAAGAACAAAATATACTAAAACATGCTTAGCAATACGAGAGTGAACAAAAATAAAAGAACAAAAGACATGTATGTTTTCTAAATAATATTCCCTCACGGATAGTCTTCCTTCAGCAAATGTACAATATAAGATACTATATGTATGCATAGATACACATGTATTCGGTACAATTTCGTCTGACAAAACACGAATTATCACGTGGAAACCCAAAGTCGCCCAAGCTGACAAATGTTGCAAGCTCGCTTTGACTAAGTGGTGCAACTGTATCACGATTTCAAACTTGTAAGCCCGTGAAAGTGGGCGCAGCGATTATACTAAAAATACTCGCCTTTTTGAAACGGCAATCTGTCAGACTGTAGCAAGTCGTCGGATACAGATTTTGACCAACTTAAAATTGAATTGTTCGAAGACGATTCTGCTCACTTCAGCTAAATTCATTCGAGTCGCACCATGAGAAAAACAACATAGTGCATTTGTGACCAGCATGGATCCAGATCAAACACTCTGGTCAGGATTCTTGCTGTTCGCTAACGGTTTCTCTGGTTGCAATAGGCTTTGAAAACTAACAGCATGGATTCTGACCAGACTGCGAGGATGCACAGGCTGGTCTGGATCCATGCTGGTCGCAAAGGAACTATATTGGTTTTCTGATGGTGCGTCTCAATATATCTGGATTGATACAAATATATGTATAAAAATTAAAACGGTTTCGTTTCGCCAGTTACATTTTTCGACGTTTTTCTCGGTCTGACTAAAGTTGTAAGTTTGTCTGACTTAATGTCCCAGCTTTTTGCGAAGCCTGCTGTTATGCTAAGCGAACTTTGATTATAACAGATGGAGTGATAATTAATGCACCTCTAAATACACTGGCTGCAGAACTGACATTCTGAGATGCATTTGTGGTGCATGTTTGTGTTGTTTTCTTTCACAAAAGTCTCATGAAAACCACAGCTATCTGATACGGACTAAATCAGTGTGTATAATAATTTATGACAGACACTGCCCAAAAGCCTTGAAAAGAAATCTTAAAAGCTGAATGATTTGGAGAAAAAGATTGTATTATTTATTCATAGTAAAACATCTTCGATGTAATTTATGTCGTAGTTTTCGTCACAAATAATCAAAAAGGATCAAAACTATTCGTTAAAGACTGAATCAGTTTGTATGTAAACAATGACTGACAGTGAAAAAAGATTTGTCTTGAAACCAAAGCCGAATATTAAAAAAAAAATGTTTTTTTAGAAGAAGACTTCTAAAAAAATTCTAAAAAATGCAAAAAAAAGTTCTTATGGTTTATATTAACAATTCCTCAGTTGTCGCTTTCTTTGTAATATTTTAAACATTGATTAGCAGCCACCATCAGCGCTTTGAGCGCTTTGATTTAAAACCGTACGGACATCGTGCGGTATTGTGACCGAGGCATTACGATTTTCAATATTTAGTCACCACCGTTATTTCACTTGAGGTTCGTCGTAAGCGCTTTCAAATCGTTATCTAAACTATTTTGCCACTTGAAGTCTAAATTGAGAAACGATCTACAACATGTATCATATGTATACGTAATATCAGTATTTCGTTGCATTAAGAGAGTTTTGAGAATAAGGACTCAATTAACGAGCAAGATTTTGCGAAACTAACAAACGTCATGGAATGAAATGGAAATAGAACACATACGAATAATAAAAACAATATAAAAGTACAAAATATTTGACACATTATTTTCATTGTATTAATTTAATCTGATGACTGCTAGCTTATTGTGATCCAGTCCTCGTCAATTGCAAAATTGTTTGCAGCCGACAGCGAAGTATGGAAAAAGTATACCCAGTTTTATACAAATTTTAAATACAGATTTTTCAATGGCATGTCGTGATATCATACATTAGTTGCGCTCAGAAGATTTGCTTTCGCCGTAGTAACTTATTTCAATACGTTTCAAATTACATATTCAATATTGCGTGCTTTGTATGCTACAGAATCGATTAAAACACTAATAATTTAAAGCATTCCATTTAAATCAGGTGTCGCTAGTCAATAAATTCGCACTGTTAGCATTCCGGTGATAATGCTATAGAAAACAGAACGATCTATTTCAGAAATAAGAGGAAATGACTGTTTGTTTCAACATCTACATGCAGAAGCCTCAACAATTATTTGTATTTCATATAACATATACATGCATGTTTCCAAATAATTTCGTCCATTTTGATATGTGACAAGAAAGTTAAAATATTTAAAGTTGTAGTTAACCAGTCTAAGCCTTTACTCTTAGTGTCTTAAATTAGTTTTATTCATGTTGTTTTGCTGTTCTGTTCTTTAAATCTATCATTTTATCATTTTTACGTGTGTAGGTCATCTTTATTTATACTTAAAAATATATTTTCGTGACTTATTTAGACACACCAACGGGCGTTCCATTAAAGCGAATAAAACATTTTTTCGCCACCTTAATAACTTCTTTTTTACAAATACAAGCTGGTGTCATACAAATACTTTGTTTAATTAGAATAATTATACGGCAGATAGCATATATTGACGAAAATAAGAAACTTGTCTTACCGCTAAGTTATCCCTGCAATAAAACGAAACTTAATAACAAATACCAAGAACGGAAATTGAAAGAGGACGTATAGTATAAACAAACGCGCGGCGCGCACCTGATAACAAATATCTTTAAGTGTAACCAATTCAGAATAGTTTAAAAGGGAAATGTAGGACAAGTTTGGCAAAATCCCCCACAAATCATGAAAACACTCTAAGGATTATTGCATTGAAAGTGGTTTTGTCGTTCATCAGATATTGTAAAGGTAGATCGCTTTTCTCAGAAGGCGAAACGCATTTGGTCGACGGTCAAACGTCCCTCAAAATATTTGAAATGCGTTCGGTTTAAGTCGTGTACTCAAACGTCTGTAAATAATGTAATTTTGAAGAAATACCAGATATCCAGCAGATAGACGATAAAGACGGATAAACTTGTGTGAGGTACAAATTCATGACATTTTGAACTCAGTCTGTGAAGATGAAGATTAAAATAAAAGTGACAGTTATTTGTTAATGTCTTACCAACCGATTGACAGTATGTCTTTTTAATCACCAATGCAGACCCTTATAACGTTACTCTAAATCAAACGAACTTGGGTAGCTAAAAACTGCTGAATTAACTCCAAATATGAAAAGAAGGTTTTGTTTATGATGTTTTTACAATATTTTACAACAGTAACACCGAGGACAGACGCATGGTGCTACTTAAAGGTACGAAAGTAACATGAAAACACTAGAAAAGGTGTACTTCAGAATTTGAAGCAACAGTACAAATAGTGTCATTCCAAATTAGGTTCGGTGCACATTAATTCTTCTTCGCTATACTACAACAACTCACGTATTCTGACTGACATTGTGCTTTAAGAAATGTAATCTCTTTTCAAGCCAATTTGTTTCGAGAACTTAAAACGTTGCCACTTTAACTCTATTTCCTTTACTGAAGTATAACTTATTGACAAGAGATATGTTTCTATGTCTGTTTTATCAATGCACAGGGACCCAATCTGCTAATGGTAACTGCACTACAAACCTACGAACAGTGTTAAGTCGAACCCCTAAAAAGTTTTTTTCGATTTGAATAAGAATGATTACCTAGAGCAAAATTGAAAAATAATAATCACAACCTGTCGACTTTCTAAACGTAAGAACTTTAATCAAAATAACGTAGAGAATATATACATTCAAAAGAAATTTCCATAACTACTAATTATTTAAACACGGCACAAAATAATTTCATTTAAATTGTTGATAAAGAACATGGCCGTCTTCTACAGTTAATGTGTATAAAATAATATATTTACCAGTTTTTAAAAGCGTTACAAGTTCTCAGCAATTTATTCAATTTTTATCGCAATGTAGCTAATGAAAGAACACTAAGGCCTAACGGAAAGAACACAGTTTCCTAAATAAAAAGTATGTATAACTGACATTTTCCAAAACATATTAGATAAGAGTAGAGTTCTTGGAAGCACAGAGCACCGAATAAACAGCCCAAGAGCCACGCATTTTATAAACTTCATCTCCATAGTATTCCGAGTGTGTAAGTACAAGTTTTAAAAGTGTTATTAGGTTAGTATTGTATTCTTCTAACAGTTCCGACAATCTGCAGTAAAATTTACTGAAAGCTTTCCGTTGCTTATGATAACGGTAATCCTGTTGTAATAATTTCTTGGTGATATGAAGATTCCTATTATTAAAATTCTCTATCCATGAGCAAGCTCTTGTAAAACGAATAAGTTGTGAAATATAGACACCGTATGATATCGCTCCAGGAACATCTCCATCAAGGTGGGAGAGGTTGACAAAATCGTCCCTTTCGTTTCTAAGTTGATATACATTTTTGTACTTAATTGTAACATTTAAATTAAAAAAATGACGCTTTTAAATCTGAAGTATTAGCCTTGTTAAGCTGTAACTCTGAAAAATATTGGTTGTCCATATTTAAAATGTCATCAAGATACCTTGAGGTTCCATTTAAAGATTCAATAATTTAAAATTGTACCTCAGTGGACACACTTAGTATGACATCTCGTTCATAACAGTATAAGAATAAATCAGCAATGAGTGGGGTGCAGTTGGTTCCCATCGGTATACCAATTACTTGTCTGTAAGTTTTATTGACAAATTTGATAATTATGTTATCTGTAGAAATCTTAGAGCTTCACAAACCAGATCACAACTCCATAGGTTGTATCTCTAAAATGCACTGTTACCAAAGAATGCTCTAGTTTCATTGCAAGCCAGACAATTAACGTTTTCTCTTGCAACTGTTTTCTCAATTAAACATAATGCAACACTTTTAAAAAAAGTCATTCGTTGTAAAAATGATGCGACTATCAAAGCCTTGTTAATTAAATTGAGACTGGCTAAGAGTTAACCATTCACGTTTGCGAAATAGTTGGCAATTCTTTTTAATGATGAATCGTCATGTCAAAAAGAAAGATATCGAAGATTGGCTTTTCGTTGAAAAATTTACACCGAGATAATGCTGTTGGTTATTCGGACGAATCGTGGTAGAACGTTCACTGCCTTGCCGCGTCATACCAAAAACGTGAAAAGCTGCGTTGCTTGTTATGATAGTACTAAGACTGGCAACCCCGAAGTCAGTATAATTTGACTGAGTGTAGTATTATGTCACGCGTCTACAGCAAAATATTCTAGTGAAACAGAATTACGACGAGCTGTACGTGCATATGTGACAACGGTTACGATTTATGTTTCACAAAGGAAACCACTATATTTCACAAGATTTAATGAAAAACACAATAAGTGAGTATCAACACATACGCATTTATTTCCAGGAATGAAACCACTGCCATTTTTGGTTGAGGCGTTTTATAGTCATTGAGTGTATGACATGACAAATTGTAATCATTACACTTGCATTTCTTCAAGAGAAGTAACTGGACGATGTTCTGTATGTATAAATTATACAATGTAGTTAATCCTTATAGGCTTGTCTTTGTAACTACACCCAATCGGTGTATTTTCTGTTATCTTGACTCTATATTTTTTTTTAGATTGAACATCTGTTATAACTTCATCAGTTTTTCCGTAATAGAAAAAAGTTGCTATTAACATCTATTATGGGTAAAAGAACTGGTACTTAGCACATGCATCGTAAAACATCTGATTAATCCATGGGAAATAATTGGCACGATCATGTTTAAATTATGTGGGATAGTAATTTCGCCAGCTGTCAAAAATTATTATTTAAAGCAATAAGTGTATTCAAAATGTGTGTTGTAATTAGAAATATGCAGTCAAAGCAAATCATTGTGTACTCATGACTGTTTTATCAAGCACTGTTCTTTGCTTGCAATATTTTCAAAGGTAATACCATTTATTTTATGACAAGGAGATGAAATAGATGCGTGTCCGTAGACCCTTAGTGTCCCCACATTCTGTCACTGTTCAGTCATATGTTGCAGGCTGACTATCAGGATTTAGTAAACTTTCATTTAATTTTGGGTTGTTGGTTGGGGCTTGGAGGTGGGAGATTTATGGAGACTTTTAATAATTTCGTGTCACTCACAGTTTATCATCTTGAAGACATTTATAGCCAAATTTGCAAAGCTTTTGATGATAGAAAATCGTTTTTTTATATTTTACTGCGACATTATATAATTGATTTGACTTACGTAAACATGTATACCTATGTTTGATGTATACCAAGAAGGTCACCGTCAAAGCACCAAAAGCATCACCATTCTCTCACAATGACATAATGCTGAATGCATACTAAGTAACGAACTAGCATTGTAAGAAATGTTTTTATTTAAAAAAAATAAATAAATAAAAAAATTAAAAAGACGCAAGTAAATGATAAACATATTTTAAAGTTGAATGATATTAAATGTAATTTGAGCGGTAAGTGCTGACTTCTCCAAACGATAACGGGGTAAAGTCATTTACAACATTTCTAAACATTTTCTTGTTGTCCTCCATGGCCATCTATTCACTTGTTTTTTTAAAAGGCTCGTCATCTTGATAATGCACCTTTCCTGCATGCTTTATAATACTCTAATTATTATAAATGCATGCTGGATGATCTAATTACAAATCCTTCATCATGTATAATTTAACGAAAAATGCCTTACTGGTTATTTATCCGTAATACAATCCATGTAGTACAATCTTCAGTGCACATACATTCGGTACAATCGGGGGCTATTATATATACGATTTCTGCAGTGTGCATTACATTTGAACGATTTCGTCAGTGGGTATTCCATTTGGCATTATCTTAAAATAAAATAACAACGGCAAGCCGAACACGCGCACTTTGATTACCGTAACGGTCTTTTGGAAGTTATGTTTGATAGAACTTTTCCATTGTTGAACGTGTTTAAACCAGATCACTTTTAATGCTATTCAAGTAGCTTTGCAAACTTGCTGGCATTGAATTTAATCATGCACATACCAACTTAACGATAATTTTGCTTTGCTGCACAAATACAATGGTATCTGTAAATTTTGAAAACATTCTTTATTCCAATTACGGTTTCACTATGCAAGCCAATACCCTTGATGTTTGAAAAATACTTCATAGCACTATTGCATTCAATTTTCAGGATTTAACAAAGGCGAACTGCACCTAAATTGGGATCACTGAAAAATATTTCGAAAAGTAAGAGTTTTTCATATTATGTTTCAACACTAATATTTACAACAGTTCCGATTAATTGTATCTATATATAATAATTTATCACTATTTTTTCATAACACATATCGAAATTTGAGCGAGCTAGAAATACGCTAATTTGTTAATATCAAATAATTGTAATAAATATTTCGAGATTTAACTGTTGAGACAATATTCGTTTTGTAAAATATCGCTTTCTGTGTCTTTTCATATGTTAATGATTTCATTTTTGATGCTATCTAGTTAATATTCTAACCGCAAAAATCTTTGCAAATGATATAGATAATAACATGACAAGTGTCTGAACAAATATATATCGCGCTAACCAAACAAGCCTTAGCGTAGGAACTTTCAAATATTTTGAGCTATTAACAACAAACTCTTAACTATATTTGGTATATTGGCAACATTAAAACCGAATGAAAATGAAAACAGATAGTAGGATATCATTTTGGAACGTTGGCATTTTGATCACTTCTAATGTCAGAGCCCTCTTAGTTCAGTACGTAGAGCGTTGATCTATGGATCTCTGGGTTGCTAGTTCGATCCTCGGGCGGGGCATATGTTCTCCGTGGCTATTTGATAAACGACATTGTGTCTTAAATCATTCGTCCATCACCTCTGATTCATGTGGAGAAATTGGTAGTTACTTGCATTCAAAGGCGCTTTACATAGTTCAAAAGCAGCCACACAGGACGCATAATTCATCCTCTACTAGCACAGACACAGAGCGCCCTGACCAGAGGGACAGAGTGAGACAAAGCCCCCACGACAGAGAGATCAGAAATCATATAAAGGCTTGTCCGGCTAACTTAGCCTAGCTCATTGCGAATAGACAGCCTGGTTCTTTAACGTGCCCAGTGAATAACATTGATACACGCAAGGATTGCCTGGGTTCCTGACCAGCACACCTCTAGTTGAGTGGGGAACACTGAAAAGCGTTTCTGAAAATTCCCAATTGGTGCCGGTGATCGAACCCCGACCTCAGGATTGGAAGGCCAGTGTGCAAACCACTGAGCTATCCGTCAACCTACATGTAAAAAGATTATCTGCAATATCACTTGTTATATTTATTTTGAATTCATGCATATTATCAATAACATTATGATACATTTGAAACAATTAGTTTGTAATTTTCGGCCATTATTAGGTATCCATGCTAAACATATACTTTCTAAATTGGTATTGGATTGATGTTTCGTCGCCTGAGAATACGATGCTCTATCTACCATTTTTTGAACGTAGAGAAACTCGCTTACAAAGTTAACTTGTATTTAGTTTCTTTATTTCTGGTCGAACACGATAATAAATATATCTACTTGTTCCATGCGTTTATTTTATTCTAACTATAAATGATTTTAATACTATTCATTTTAACTTTTCTGTAATTATACATTTTTCACGTTGGAGACAGAGCAAATCTGACAAAAAGTAACAAACATGTCAAAGGTGTATTGCTCTACAAGGAGATGGAGCACTGTGAAAATACTAATTTGGACATAGCGCAAAATAATATTTTCATATTAGATCTGGTCAATGAATTTCGAATGAACTTTTAAACAGTAATGACAGTCACTGTATTCATTTTGAATATTCAGAAGAATTGGTTTTGTTTTTACTTGCGTTATCGTCAAACTGACACATAATAATTATTATAAGGTCTACTCCCAATCGTACACATATGGGGGCACATGACCACTGTTATGGGCCGCTAGAGCTAAAGTTAGAAATACAAAACAAACATGATAATATACATCATTAAAAAGATCTCTCCCAATTTTGTTCAAATGGGGACGATTGGTCCCTTTTAAGGATTACCAGAGCCAATAAAATAATAAAGGCCTTTAAATGATTCCTTCTCAGGAACTACCCGATTAAACTTGATTTTTAGCATCATTATAATTGGTTAGTTGGTGGCACTTGGCCCTTTTCAGGGGCTACTACAGTTAAAAAAAAATAGACATACCTTTAAACGACTTCTTTTCATGAACCACTTGATGGATCTTCTTCAGACTTGGTCTAGAGATAAGTATAAGGTTCTTTCACAAATTTCGATTGCGGACATTTGGTCCCCTTTAGGGGCCACTTTGTCTACAAATAGAAAAAAAAACCGTCTTCTCATGCCCGCTTCATGGAATTTCATCAAATTTGGCCTGTAGGATCATCATTCTCTCATAACTTCTAACATTATTCAACTGGAAGCAGTTCCCCCCTTCCGGGGCCTCCTTCCAGGGTGAACTAGGGCATGCGTATAAGATCCATTACCATATTTTGTCAGTTGGGGGGCACTTACAATAATCCACTATTGCAAACTTGCTTCTCAGAAACATGTTTGCACATATCGTAATTATAAATATTTAGTGGTGATATTTCTTAAGATACAGCTTCAGAATGAGGAAAATATTTTTTTCCGAAATGCACATATCTAAAAGACTGTTGCAAATCTTGTATGTATTTCCATGTCTAAAGATTGACAAAAGATATGTGTTTATATAAGTAACAAAATAATAAAGCAGTCCTTGTAAGCTATAAAAGCAATCTCATCTTTGTATGTGGGGTAAATAGGAATTCTAAATATATTTCTACGTTTTATATTTTCCATCTTTTGTTTTGAATACATACCATGTAACTGCGCTTTCTAATGGTTAAAATAGAGTTAGATCAATTCTCAGTTAAGTTACTTGGAGATAGAGTACTCTTTTCCAGTGTCTAAAGATGATCACGTGGTGTTAGTTTATGTGTGTGATTGGTCAAGAATAATTTTAAACATTACAGTGCTCTAAGTCCTGGAGATAGAATATTGTAATCGTTACTATAACATTTGAACGGAAGACATAGAGCAAAATATTACACAGGTCTTCCTTTATGACGTCACAAATTACGTTTTCTTGCTACAGAACGATAGGGTTCGGCGAGACAAACAAATTGATGTAAAAAACTCATTTTTTTTTCAAAAAAAGAGATAGAGTTCTATAAGAATCAGGCGACGGTTTGTTGAATAAAGTGAGCTTAATAATTATTCCAATATCTGTTTCCATACGTTCCAAACAGAACAATAATATTTTTGATAATACTTTCATTTCTTCAGTTCATACTGTTTTTCAAAAACAAAAAAGGACGGATTAACAAAAACTTTTTCGAATAATTTGCTATGAGCGAAGAAAGTTTAAGGTATAAGTACCACACAGTATTATGGCGTTTTTATTTTTAGCAACATGTAAGTAAATAAACAATACTTAGCAATCTCTTTTAAAACACAGGTGGCAGTAACGTACCTAGGATACAGTATGGGTCCATGAGCCATATGCACTTATATTTATTACAATTATAATGGAGAAAGGGAAAAAATGACAAAAAATCATTTTGAAAAAAAAAAAAAATGCTCCTGTGACAATGGGCCATGATAAAGGTGAACAAGAACAGTTTGACATATGCATTGCTTCCAGGTCCGTATATTTTTTTTCAAAACAATATTTCCTTATCAATGATTGGCCGCCTTTTCGGCAAAAGATTAAAATTTCAGAAAAAACCTTACTTCAAAACCCAGTTTCAAACCGTTTACGCATCACGAGCGAGCAACGGCGTACGAAACGATAGTGATTTCTCCATCCGAATAAATCTACACATTTATCGCACCGAAGTCTCACTTTCCACCCCCCTCCCCCCTCCCCACCCCCGCCCCCCACACACCCCCTATAAAACAAATCAAGTACACCATGTCCGTTAAAAATAGCGCTACAAGCAGTCAGAATATGCTAAATGTAAACTTACAAGACTAAAAATAAGGTTCAATTCTACTTAATTACTTACCAGTTGTTATTTATTTGAATTTGGTAAATAATCTCGTGAGCAATCGCTGCTTGTTTATATTCGGCTACACTTTGGATTTTATCGCTACGTTTGAAATACGTAAACTGTCTCCGCCAATGAAAACATTATGTGTTGTTTTCATCGAATCGTATTGAAAAAAAAAGAAATTAAATACACTCCAAAATACTATTTTACGGTTCTGGGAATCGGACTCCCGACGAAAAGGTATTAGACGAGTACTATTACCGCATGGCCGACAAGGAATTACTATTGTCAGCGTAAACGTTGTGTATTGACTTAAATTTATGCTATTGTTTTGTTTGTTTACATTTCAAAGCGCCTTATTACTGTGCGATACCTATACACTTAGTATAGATCTAGGACGAAGACTTCATGTTTTTGTATATAACAAAATTCCTTTTAAGACATAGTGATCCCTTATATATGCGGGCTTAAATATGTACTAGGCAGTGTTGTTTTTTAGCATATTCGCCATTTTGAAAATTGTTTCCAAGAATATTTCTTTCAAACAAAATATTAGCTAAAACTTAATGCTAAATGATTAATATATGACTTAAAGTGTACCATTTAACTAAACTGATTCTATTTGTTGCAATTTTATTATTATCATCATTATTAGCTCACCAGAGCACAAAGTGCTCAAGGTGAGCTATTGTGACCGGTCATTGTCCGGCGTCCGTCGTGCGTTGTGCGCCAATATCTGCCTTGTAAACACTCTAGAGACCACATTTGTGATACAATCTTTATGAAACTTTGTCAAAATGTTAGTCTTAGGACAAGTTTGAAACTGGGTTATGTTCGGTCAAAAACTAGGTCAGTCATCAGATCAAAGGAAAAACTTGTGAACACTCTAGAGACCAGTTTTGTGACCCAGTCTTTATGAAACTTGGTCAGAATGTATGTCTTGATGATCTCTATGTCAAGTTTGAAACTGGGTCATGTGATGTCAAAAACTATGTCAGTAGATCAGATCAAAGAAAATGCTTGTGAACATTCTAGAGACCACATTTATTACCCAATATTTATGAAACTTTGTCAGAGTGTTAGTCCTGATGATCTCCAGGTGAAGTTTGAAATTGGGTCATGTGGGGGTAAAAAACTAAGTCACCAGGTCAGATCAAAGAAAAGCTTTAAAAACTTTAGAGACCACATTTTTTACCCAATGTTTATGAAACTTGGTCAGAATGTTAGTCTTGATTATCTCTAGGCTTAGTTTGAATCTTGGTCATGTTTGATCAAAAACTAAGTCAGTACGTCAGATCAATGGAAAACATTGTGAACACTGTAGAGACCACATTTTTGACCCAATATATATGAAACTTGATCAGAATGTTAGTCTTAATGATCTCTAGACGACGTTCGAAACTGGGTCATATTAGATAAAAAAACTAGGTAACCTGGTCAAATCAAATGAAAAGTTTGTGAACACTCTAAAGGCCACAGTTGTGTCCCAATATTTATAAAACTTTGTCAGAATGTTTGGCTTGATGATTTCTAGGTCAGGTTTGAATCTAGGTCATGTTGGGTCAAAAACTATGTCAGTAGGTCAAATCATAGGAAAGCTTGTGAACACTTTAGAGGTCACAGTTGTGACTCAATCTTTATGAAACTGGGTCGAATGTTTGTCTTAATCATTTCTAGGTCAGGTTCGAATCTTTGGGTCATATGGGGTCAAAAGCCAGGTCACCCGGACAAAACAAGGAAAAGCTTGTGAAATCTCTTGAGGCCACAGTTGTAAAACGTCTTAATGAAATTCAAACAAAATGCTTGTCTTGAGGATCTTTAGGTCAAGTTCAACTCTTGGTCCTGTGGGGTCAAAAACTAGGTCAGTAGACCAGATCAACTCCGGTGAGCGATATATAGGGCCATCATGGCCCTTTTGTTATTGTTATTACTATTATTGACTTGAATTGGCTTTAGATTGATGTAAAGTGTACTTTGTGATACAGATTGGTAATTTCAAATATCTATTTATGTAGTTCAGGTTTGGTTCTGATATTTTTCTGACTGATAAATATATAGAAGTGTACTGGCCAGGAACCCAGGCAATCCTTGCGTGTATCAATGTTATTCACTGGGCACGTTAAAGAACCAGGCTGTCTATTCGCAACGAGCAAGGCTAAGTTAGCCGGACAACCCTATATCTGATTTCTGATCTCTCTGTCATGGGGACTTTATCTCACTCTGTCCCTCTGGTCAGTTCGCTCTGTGTCTGTACTGGTAGAGAATGAATTATGCGCCCTGTGTGGCTGCATTTGAACTATGTAAAGACCCTTTGAACGTGTAATTGATCATGAAAAGGGCGCTATATAAATCTGGTATAATAATAATAATAAGCTAAAACTGAAATAAAAAATTTTCACCTTAGCATTTTGAATATTCTAGGGAGTATAAATTAAACAAAAAGAACGATAAAAAAAGTTACCAGTTTCTACACTTTTTTTCTCAAAATCTCTTAAAGGCACGATGACACCAACGTTTTTCCGTTCCGTTTCGGAAAATTTGACCAAAGCTTTTTGGAGATTTCCATTTCAAAAAGTGTGTGGGCTACTGATGTCTGCAAGGTTAAAAGGGAAGAGATTTGTCAATAATATAGTATAAAATAGAAACGAATTTGATGACCTGTGCCTTTTCGTCTCTTATTTGTCTTAGAATCTAATGTTCTTCAAGCTCACAGGGTATGAAAAAGATTTTATTTTTAGAAAAAAAAAATGATCATAATTATAATAATTAGAATATTTTTATTAACTTTTCGATTGATCCTTTGTGATAATCGTCTATTTATAGGTATCATACTATGGTGTTATCCATAGTTATGAGGAAAAGACTGATGTGACACAGAATCTAATTCAAAAATTAAATTGACTACCTTGGTCAATAGAAATACATGCGTATTCATAGTTTGTACACACATGTTGTCAGCGGTGGTTATAAATCTATATGAAAACACTAGGATGTCATTTTTGCAAGCGTGATTTTAACAGAAATATCTCTTTATTAATATGCATGTTCAAATTTTAGTTTCATCAGGTGAATGTGCTTTTTCCAGAACTTAAAATAATTGGCAATTTAGCTTTTTTTATCAAATAGTAGAATTAAAATAATAGTAGATTAATAATACAGCTCAATTAGCACACATGTAGTACACAGTAGAATTCTACGGAATTAATATGCTCAAGCACCGTTATCGGATTTAAACGCTTAAACAACAAAAACAGAAACAACGAAAGAAAACATTTTAAATCGTTGGCTTTTATTTACACATCTTTTGCTGTAACATGCGTATTTTGCTTTTTACATGATTGTTCCATCGGGTTTGTAAGGAGAGGTAGCTTGATGTCCTTTCTAATAATTTCTACAACTGACTGAAATGAATGAAAAGTACGGGCTTTTTCTGTAACAGAAAAGTACCCTAAGGCTTGCAATTGTTATTCTAAATAACATAGAAACGGACGTTCACATACCATTTTTATTCCGAACGGACAATTATAGGTCATATGGCGACTTTCCAGCTTTGATGGTGGTAGAAGACCAAAGCGGATTCTATGTGCAGTATTTCATCACGGGCGAGCACCTGGGTATTACCACCAATCTTCCGTAAGTCGGCTGGTTGGATTCCCAACATGAAGAATTTATATAATGTCAGCGATTGATTGTGAAAGTAAAATCTATGTACTTCAGATGAATTACTAAGATTATTTAGAAAAAAGATTGCTAAATACATGTACCTTCTGTCCGGCGGTCGTCTGTGGCTATTATAGGAAGAAAATGAAACAAGTAATTGAGACAAAATTTCTCAACATTGATAGCCACTTAATAGTGTAGTATATGCGGATTTCTAACCTGCTTAAATGTCAGCCATAATCAGGTCTCCTATATATACTGTGTTGAAACATTTTTCGGCGTGCCGTATTAAGCACGATTTTATGACCTCGTATGACCTTATGCCGCCTTAATAATGTACCAGTCGGATTGCCTGTTAAGGTATTCTCGGTATTTTCAGCCATAATGACAGAGTGACACACTGAGTGAAATGACAACGCGTTCGTCATCTATAATCCCTATAAGTACAGCACCATCGGGTTGTATGCGTACCACTTGAGCAGGTGTGCGTAACCAAATATTCATCTGCTCATCCGGACATATTTCTGTTTGTTAAAAAGGTTATTTGTTTTATACAGTCATTAACTCTTACCCTGCATTACAGCAACAACTTCTAACCAGTGCAAATCATTACTATCCTGCAACAGCATGTCCGATACCGTTAAAATTTAGACACTAAATTTTAAATTAATCTTTCCGGTGAAAACAGTACTGTACATATTCTGAATGATAGACAAATTTGATAATAAGCTGAATTAGGGTAAGGATTCATGTTGCTGCCAACAATTCCAGAAATAGAGTATAGAACGTATTTCAATATTGTTTGCTTACTGTTACCATTTTGTAAGCACCAAAGGCTCAAGTGAGCTTTTGTGATTGTTTGGTGTCCGTCGTGTGTCCCTCCACAATTTTCTAAACACAGTCTTCTTCAGAACTACTGTCCTCATTTGTACAAAACTTCACAGAGGCCCCTTTCAACATTGCCAAAAGATTTAAGATACAGATTTCTGCCCATATATAACTTGTGCTTCAGTTACATCACGCCGACCATCTTTTTTAAAGATATTTCTTGTTTTGAGGATGTGGATC
>NW_026460855.1:0-69799 GCF_021730395.1 Mercenaria mercenaria | reverse complement strand
CGATTTTTTTACTAAACACAAATATTTCTGTTTATCGGTTAATATTTGATTCAGAAATAATATGTAGCAGAACTATGTTTTAACATATCATGCCGTGCTTAACGGAAACGTGCATGTATTTTTCTTACTATTAGAATTAGTGTTCTAACACGGCCCTCGATCCTTCGGACCTTGGGCAATAGTTCTGACAATTGACCGGGAAGCCATTCAATAAATGTATATTATTACATGACGCCGTATAACAATTTGTGCTATAATTATGATCAGTCTATATTACACAAGTTTGCTGGGCTGAGTAAAAATTTAGATGTGTGCGTGTGCGTGTGCGTGAGAGAGAGTTTATTTATAGTCATCACCGGTAACTCATATGGGCGAGCCCTTAGAAGACCGTTAGTAATGTAAGTGCAAGATAATTATAGAAAACGCTCCAATTCCAGAAGCTTCCCTAGTTCTTTAGCGTGCCAGGTTTAAAGTACCCATACACGGGACTCCTATCCCTATGTTAGTAGTTTTTAGTTGGAGATGCGGAGGTTCGAATGCACGACCCCTGGTTTCGTAGTCAAACAGTGTTATGACTGGACCACTGTGTCCACTCTTCAAAATTTAAGGTAATAAATGTGAACAATAAAATCTTAATGAACAGATTGCTGATCATTGCCTATAAGATTCTTTCACAGGCTGTATGTGCAGATGGGAATTTCCGGCCTCGAAGGTAACTGTTTAGGCGGTAACGAGGCTCCTGCAGAGTTACCGCCTAAACAGTCACCCGAGAGTCGGATATTCCCATCTGCACCTATAACCAGTGACAAAATATTTTTCTTGCATACCGATGTTATAATAATAATAAAATAATAAAAAAAATAATAAAAATTAAATCAATCGAACGGCTTTTTTTAGAACTATTTCTTATAGCAGCGTATTTAAGGTAGTTCTGCATGTATGGATCGATATTTTTTCTACAATGTAGAATTTGATTTAACTCTGATTTTTCAAAACTTCAGAATATACCTAGAAAATTCAGCAAATCAAAACAGATAGGGTCGTGTGCTTGAGTTTTTGCTAGACTGATTTGAAAAAAAATGAACCTCACGCAAGTTTTTATAATGGAAGTCTATGGGAAAATCATAGCTTTAGTAACATTTTCGCGAATAGAAATTGTTCTACAATGTAGAATTTAATGAAACTTCCCACAGTTGTAAATAAACTTATGGCTTATAATGTGGTGAAATAAAATGTGCAGGTCCATGTGCTTAACTTTAAGATATTTGACCATGATTAAAGTGGACCGCACTTTTCATGCTAATTTTAAGACATTATTTTGAATTTTTAACGTGTTAACGTGAAACCAACGTCCGTAAACAGGAAAGACGTCATGACGTTTCAAAGACGAATAACAATGTTTAGTTCCGGTTTTGTTTAATCAGTTGCAGCGTAATGTTATGATTTTTTGATAAAATAACGTGTTTTGAATCGAGAAATCTACCATCAGGAACAAGGTGGAACTGTCAAGGTATTGTGTAGAGTATATACGGTATATCACGTTGTCATGTACTGGCGGGCGGGAACCTTATGTATTAATATGTATGCATGCTTGATGCTGATTTTAGTTGTATATTTGTCATCTATGAATATAACTATGTATTAAAGTACAGAACCCACAAAGTGTTGTCTATATAACACTACATATTGGTTTTTTTATTTCGTTTTTTGCAATAAATATAAATTACTACATAAATCTGCTACATATATAAATGTAGTTCGCAATACGTCATTTACAGCACGATAGTCATCTTACACCCCAGAGTGTAAGACGGATTTTTCCATCACCGGTAAAAATACCGGAAATCCCACGTCTGGTATACAAGAAAAGCTATTCGACTTCAGTTCGATCTCAAAACTATTAGCCCTCAATCCGTTTTGTCAAAGGACCTGCAAGTCATTCAATAAATACTATTCACCGGTAAATTTTCCGAAAGTTTTTAACCCATAATAAAGATTTGAACTCCTTTTTGTTCTCAAAACACCAATTATTATGCTTCACATTTGTAATTTGGGTCATCCTGTTTAAGTGTTATTGCAGTTGTAATGTGTTAATGGACATTTTTCGCATTTTTCGACCAGGCCGATTTTCTGCAAAAGAATGGGCACCTGAGGTCTGAAGGTATATTTCAATGCATGTAAACCTTTTGTTAGAACGGGACTGATTTTAGCTCTGTCTGTCTCGAAAATAAGCATACGATTTCCATTACCATAAAGTACGGCAACCGTCGTGGTATGAAACAACCAGCAATATTGTCAAAAAAGTTTACATGTCGTATATATGGGCATTGCATGGGAATAGATGTATTATTTAAATACAATCAGAGCAATAGATTGACAATATTTATTTCCCCCATATATATATTTTTACATACAAATTTAATATAATAACAAAAACAATATTGATAATGAGAAGAAGAAGAATAAAAGTAGTAATAATAGCAACAAATTAAGATAAAACAAAATATACATCTTACTTTGTCCTTTTGTCATGGATATTTTAACATGAAGATATACTCAGTGTTGGATTTGAGAGGAACTTTTAACACTACTGAAAAATCTTCATTAATGACACTTGTTTGTAATTACTGTCAAGACAACGATGTTTGTTTTTATTTTTACGATGAAAATGAAATAACATGTATATGTTTGAACCTTAGCATGTTTTATGAATTGTCATTATACAAACATAAAAGGAACGATATATATATTGTTTGCGTGTGAAAATATATGCAAATTTACATTTTTAAAAGTATGCATTTTTTCCACATCGAAAACTTTGATTTAGTGGTCTCGTGTCTATAGTGATCACAGGTTAGATTGTATTTCTTTGGTGCAACATCTGTGCCTCCGGTGTCTTTTTTTCAGCTCTGTGTCCTCAGAAAACTTTCGATGCCAACGGCGGCAGTTTGATTCATGTCGCACGGATATATTCCTTTATCTGATAGAAAAGCAATATCAAATATGCCCCCAAGTGCTTTAAACTCGGGTCCAGTCAAGACCCGTTCACTGGACTGGTTCGGTAATGCATGGATGTCTTTGTGATGGAATATCAACACCGAAACCTTTGCCGACACTGAAAAGAAGGAATGCAAATTTGATTTGAAAATAGCGAATATTTTGTCTTCAACAAAACAATGACTTTGTACATCCTGCAAATTAAAATTTTGTTAACTGAAAGCTGTTTTGATGAAGCTTTTGAACAATATAGTGCTGATTTTAAGTTTTGTTGTTGTTTGTTTGCTTGAGGCCCCGTTTCGGGTAACCCCGTTTATCTTAAACTAATGCTTTGTTTCTGACTAAATATTCAATCTGGTATCAAAATGGTAGCTTAAGTGACTTGTATTTCAAAACCTTTAGTTTGATATACCTATGAAAGAATTTAAAAACGTATTATTTTCCTTTGGGTGTATCGCTACAATATTGAAGAATGCCTGCCTCCAGACAGTTTTAAATTATTATAATACTGTTATAAAGAAGCTTAGATTTCAATTTCATATCGAACATTTTTATTTACAAATTCTAGATCGCCGTGAACATGTTTAGAAGAAAGCCCTTAGAAAGAAACAGCATACAGTTGGTCTAAAAGGAGAATGCTTTCTGAAAGACTTGCCAGTTAAAGGGAAAGTGTCATGCTTTAACATAATTATACTAGTAAAGATAGCATTATAAAGCATTTATCTGAAAAACGGTAATGTATACAGTAATTTATTTTGTGGGCGTGGAAACAAAACATGTTTTTCAACAGCTGTTTAGTAAAGCAGAATCAAGAATCTTAAATCTTTTGACCACTGGTAATTTAAATATAGAACAGCTCAAGCGGTTCGTGTCATTTTTTAAAATTATACAAAGAAATATTTCATTTACCGTTTAAGTTCTGTAAAACAGTGCTGGCATCAGTTCCAAGTCTGCTTGCACTAATGCAGAATACCAGTAGAGGAAGTTCGGGGTTCACGTCCAGCTCATTCTGACAAACAATAAATTGTAGTTCGTTTCTCTCCACACCCATCTGTGTGACCAACATAGATTTTAATGCATCCAACATTTTAGATGTCATATCTCCTTTGACTTGGTAATAAAGCTGAATAGAAACTGAAACAGAAACAGGTAACAGGATAAAAACAAAAAATGATAATGAAATGTACATGTACATGTTGCCATTCACAATGTTTGCAATGTACTGTGTCATGACGAGACATCACCTTAAGAAGTAAACCATTAAATATTTATTGCTTAACAGTAACAATACAGTTTAAAACGAAACAGATATATTTTGGATATCATCATGTACTGTTGTTTTTCCGCTTGATTACAAAATGTCATCTTAAGTTTACCAATGAGCCTATGACCAACAAATGTAAATGTTGGATAGCTTTTGAGATTTTTAACTTATTTAACATTCATAAATCTCCATAATTATGGTTTTCACCTGATATGCATGGAATTAAGACATGTCAAATATGCAACGGTTACAAAAGATTGAAAACGAAAAGTCACAGAGGCTATATAAGGTTGAAACATTTTTAATTTTGAAAGGTATTACCTGGCCGATGCTCTTTTAGATCCTTCAAATTTCCTTCCAGCCTTTCTTTATCCCTTTTAAGTTCTTCAATTATGTTTCTTGCAGAAATCTTATTTGCTTCTAATTCTGACAACCTTTTCTCTAAAACCTTCATTTTTGCTGCCAATTCCGTGTTTTCCTCTTTGCATTGGTGCATTCTTTCTTCTACCTTTTTTGAAGTTTCTTTTTCATTGTCTAGCTGTTCTTTCATTTCATTTCTTGTTTTTCGTATTTCTTCTGACAATTGCTTGTTTTTATTCTCTAGCTTTCCAAGTTCGTTTTCTGAAGTTTTGCAAAGCTTTCTATACGCACTTTGATAATCCACTTGAGGAGAATTTTCATATTCTAACACTTTTCGATCTATGTTCGTATCATCTGACGAGCAAAACTCTACTCCATAGCTATTGAATGTATCGAAAATATTCTGGTTGAGTCTCTTGAATGACATTAGAAGGGAATCAATTTCGCATTCCAGAGATGACTGAAAAGAAATACAGAAAATAAAGTGTATTTATGTAAGACGAAATAATGCAAACATGATATAAAAACGAATTTAAATTTATCAAAGAAGTGATTGTAAAAGATTAATTTATTCAGATTCAAACCGTATCTGATCTAATTACGTTATGTGGTGGACGGATAGCTCAGTGGTTTGCACACTGGCCGTCCAATCCTGAGGTCGGGGGTTCGATCTCCGGCAGCTACTCTGGAATTTTCAGAAACGCTTTTCAGTGTTTCCCACCCAACTAGAGGTGTACTGGTCAGGAAATCCTTGCGTGTATCAGTGCTATACACTGGGCACGTCAAAGAACCAGGCTGTCTATTCGCAACGAGCTAGGCTAAGTTAGCCGGACAAGCCTGTATTTGATTTCTGATCTGTCTGTCGTGGGGGCTTTGTCTCACTCTGTCCCTCTGGTCAGATCGCTATGTGTCTGTACTAGCAGAGGATGAATTATGCGCCCTGCATATGTGGCTGCATTTGAACTATGTAAAGCGCCTTTGAACGTGAAATTGATCATGAAAAGGGCGCTATATAAATCTGGTATAATAATAAAATGTTACGTTGTAGAAACCCTAAATTAGTTTTGGGGACATAACACTGCAAGACTATTTGACATTCGAATAGTTCATAGAAATATGAAACTGCTACATGATGACCTAAAATGTTTAAATACTAAAATGTTTAAATACTAGTTCCCGTAAATAGAATCAAGCAGCTTCTTTGAAAAGGCTGATGTCTTTACAGCGAAATAACTCTCATACAAACTAATCAAAGACTGGATGTGCTGTGCAACTGATTCTAGACGAAACATGGTGAGAATTTAAAGAAAGGGAACAACCAACTTCTATATCTTCAGCCCTCATTAACTACACGTAAAAGGGCAACACTTAAACAACAGTAATTAAATTGATCGAGGACCTGAACACTTCCAAGAAGCACTTTCGTGTTTTTCTGCCAATTCCTTGTAAAATTGCGGCATTTTTCAGCAAAGTCTGTTCCTTCAATGTTATCCCAGGAAGTCTTTTCTGAAGATAAATTGTACACGAAAATATTTAAAATGATTTGTATAAGAACTAGAACAAACTGACAAAATTATTGCTTGAAAAATTACAAAATTAAATAAGAATTAAAAATGACTGGCGTACTAAATAAAAGTTAGATACATTTGTGTACATGGAAATTAAATAAATTTCTACACTCTGCTTAAGCTCTTATTCTTTTCTTGAAAAATTTGAGATTCAATGGTTCTATTGTTTTAAGTAATTAGTCAATGGAACATACATGTATATTCATATATTCACAACTTTTAAAACTTCTATCATTGAATGCTAAATTATCATGTTCTTACTGCTAAAAAATCACCAATCAAAGTTAACTAATCCGTCTGAAATTAAATGTATTTGAGAAAAAATTGACATTTAACACGTGCATGTCAGAGACAGCTCTCATTACCTAAGGTTCATATTTATGTTATTATTTCATTTTGTATTTTCACATTCACTATTTAAATGAGGTATTTCGGTAAAGATAATCACATATTTAAAAAAAAAATGAAATACATGTATTTTCAATACAGTGGAACGTTTTTCATCGGTTATAAGCTTCTCAGTGAATTCTATATATGTGTGTCATATTTTTCACAAAAATCAGTATAAATAAAAAAAACTGCACATTATTTATAGGTGAAAATACAACCGAATATATATTATGTCAAGACAACTTTGTGAATGGTATCTATGTACATTATTGTTTAAACATTTTGCTGAAAAATAATTTAACCTTCACCAAAGATCTTTTAGCTTTAAACCCCTACATACACAAAGTGCATACTCATAAATAGATGTTTTTGGAATTTTGGTTATCATGACAACGTAACAACATCATTTGTAAAACATCTTAGAATTTGCTTTTTATCGGCTAAATAAATTACAATATATACAGATTTCTAGATTCAGCATGAACACCAGAAAAATAACCACTGATTTCTCAGAAACTTACACTACTCATTATATAACAATCATATCCTATCACTAACAGGGTGTGTCATGGAATGGCCAACAATGGATAGAGCTACTCCATTATGACAATCGGCGTTTTCCGTTCAAGACCGGATTCTCCGCATGCGACTTCGGCATTCTCCGATTGTTGTGAAAAATCACCGGAGGATGCCGAAATAGCATTCGAGAACACATGATTGCATGTCATTACCCTAAATATATTAAAATACTACACTTACCAGTTATTTCTCCTAATTCACTAACATCTTTAAGTAGTTGCTCGACATGTGCATTCTATGAATTCACAGTGTGTGCGATATTTCTAATAAGTTTCCTGTGCATTTTCAGTTCGTCCTGAATTAGAACAAGATAACTGGGACCCATCATAGATAATTTCACAGCGGGTCGACATATATTCTTTTGCATTGAGTGTACGCATGCATTGAATGTACACAATCAATCCCATGTTAAACCTAACCCTAACCTTTAGTCAGTATACTGTACACTCAATAAATGCGTACATTCAATATATTTATGGTATCAACCAAAACTTCATTTCGACAAAATAAAATCTTGGTGGAAAACCAGAAATAATTTATTACTGTCATTAACACCAATTTGATACACACTAATATATAATTAATTCTCAGTGTGTACCTATTTAAGTAATTCCGTAGCAAATAAATGTGCCATACATGTACATCTAATTTAGGAGTATACTGTTTAGTTTTTTATAAAATATATCCTTCAATCTAAGTGTTAAGCGAGGTTATAATAAAGTAACAACATATTATCAAAATGTAATAACTTACGAAAATATCACGAACTTTCTGCTGTTTGTTTTGAGTGAATATGGAATATATCTCACTTACTCGGAAGTGAGAAAATTTCAAATATTTTCATCAGCGCGTAGCGCGAGTAAAAATGTTAGCATTTTCTCACTTTGAAATATTCTAAATTCATGAAAAACAAACAAATTAATTGTATTTTATGCTTAATTTAATATGTTGAGATATGCATTTTGCAACAAATTTTAATCTTAGCGCGGGAAACAGACGTGCGTAAACGAACAAGATGCCTGACGTGTTGTGACGTTAGAAAGACGCACACGGCATTAATTGAATCGAGAAATATACTATAAGTACAAATTGCGACTACAATTTTCATCCTGTTTTAAATTAATACACATTGTACACTCAG
This sequence comes from Mercenaria mercenaria, assembly GCF_021730395.1. Classification (NCBI taxonomy): domain Eukaryota; kingdom Metazoa; phylum Mollusca; class Bivalvia; order Venerida; family Veneridae; genus Mercenaria; species Mercenaria mercenaria. The sequence goes on along the minus strand of NW_026460855.1, from coordinate 61,500 downwards.
TTAGATCGGCAAAGCTATACATGTATCATTTGCAGTGAGATATGGATTATATCTCACTGATAAAACACAGTATTTTATTAGTTAGAATAAAATAAGTTTATTGTATCAATCAAAATGACATTTCGACAAAAATCTTGGTGGAAAACCAAAAATAATTTATTGCTGTCCTTAACACCAATTTGATACATAGTAATATATAATTAATTCTCTATGTGTACCTATTTATGTAATTCCGTAGCTAATAAATGTGCCATACATGTACATTTAATTTAGGATTAAACTGTTTAGTTTTATATATAATATATCATATCATATAATCTAAGTGTTAAGCGAGGTAATAATAAAGTAACAATATATCAAAATGTAATAACTTACGAGAATATCACGAGCTTTCTGCTCCGCATCTTTTAATTTCGAACTTTCTTTATTACCCATCCTGAATTTACTTTCGGTTTGTTCAAGCTAATTGATATACACGGCGTCCTTCATGTCACCGCTCCGCTAATCAAGCACTGAGCTTACGAATGTATTTAATTGGGAAAATAACAAAGTTTCCAACTTTCGATTTAACAAAGTGTTTACTTTCTGTTTTAAACTAGGTCATCGTGGTATGTATCAGCGGGACTACGAAATTCAAATTAGGAGTCGCGAGTTAAGATCATCTAGATTATTAACATTCGTTCGGAGAAGGGTCCCTAAAACCTTATTTATGGAACAGTACTGAGGCAAAAAATGCATATTGCTTTGTTGCATACCCAGTGTCTCTATCTAACAAGTTGACATTTTCGGAAAAACATCTTGCATTCTTACTTGTCCAAATAGAGATTTGGTGCATCGTGCCTTCCTGGTGTATACTTATTGATGAAAATAATTGGTTCCTTCAATTTTTAGAGCGCTTTAAATAGCCTACACAACAAAATCATGTCGATATGAACTCAGGAATTTAATTAATTGTCTCCACACTAGCACCCTGCAAGAATTGGACGAGAGCTTTGAATTAAAATGTAATGTAGCGTTATATCAATAGTATTTTTAATTGTTGAAGCGCTTTGAACGCCTAAACTTTAAAGCAAAAATCCTGGAACCGCCCCTGGTTACCACAGGTACCATTCAGCTGGAAATACAGCCGCCGTTTTGACTATAGCCGCCGTGATTTGATGTTATTTGTCCTGTATACGCAGTCACCAAATAACCAACAACATTCGATTAAATGTTTCTTTTTAAATATCCAGAATTTTCCAGTGATATCATAAAAAATATGAGACGGTAGGTCTCACGCCGTTTTTCAACCAACGGAAGTAGATCGAGCCCGGCTCGGAAGTAAAAACACATGCGCACGCTGGGTATCTCGCTCTTTTTACCTGTCCTCGCGGATTTTGTTGTTTTCATGGCTAAGCCGGATTCAATCCAATTCCGTTGGTTGAAGAAATGGCGTCAGGACTACCTTGTCATTTTTTAATATCATCGACAAATTCTTAATATTTTAAAGAAGCATTTAATTCGAAAGCTGTGGGTTATTTGATGACTATAAATGTAAAGAATTTCAAATAGGAGAAATAACGGTTAATTAAATTACGGCGGGTTGCCAACACAGCAGCTTTATTTCCAGCCACAAAGTACATGTGCTGGTTACCATACAAATATATAAGTAGGAATAAGAATTAATCACTAGGCTCATTTATCTAAATTTTGTCACGTTGAAATTATATTGACCTTAACATATTTTGGTAAATTATTTAAATTCATTTATTGTGTCGTGCATATATATATAATTACATAGCTTTGCTCAAAACGGCTATTTTGTTGGGAAATGAAATAACGGATTTCCACTTGCCAAGATAAAAGAATAGGAACTTGTTTGTTGAGATTTAATTTCGTTGATTGATGTAACCATTATTAAAGCTCATTTCACACATACGCCGAACCATTTTTTTGTTTGTTTTGGAATCACTTAGAGTTTTCACTGCTTTTTAATAATGAATTGACGCCGAAGTAGCCGGCGGAGAAAAAAATAAGTAACGTGACCATAAAGGGATAATACCGCAATCTCGTTTAGGAATTGCATGATGATCCCGATGTTTTGCACAGGAAAAACAAGATAATAACGGTAAAACCGATGGATGATTCCAAAGTATGATTATTGCATATTATAAGCACAAAAGCGGAATTCATCATCTGGGCACATACCTCGTCTTGGTAGTGACGCTTCCAGGGGAATTTCTTGGAACTCCAAGTGAAGCTTCTTATGAGGTTTCGCTGTAAATCAGCGTGGGGTTGGTGAGGAAATCAATCTCTGGACAATGATGGCGCTGTAGTTTACTCATGTTGAAAAATCAAAGGGCAATGTGTCAGTGTAAAATCACCCGACCGGTACATGTATCTCCCATAAGAAAGTGAAGCGTCCAATAAAGTTTCAATGAACTCCAGCCAGTGGTTGCTAAGGAATATTCCAGATAAGAAATTAAACGATATAGCATACTGGTGTTGAATAATAAAAGGGAAATAACTCAATAAAAAATTAGTCATACGTATTGAAGACATTGAAAACTCTTTAGGTATCAAAAAGGTGATTATTATGTCTATGATCTTGATTCTAGTGATAATTGTAGTGCCCCAGCAGCTAAAAGATCTCGGACGGAGTCTGAGCTGTGGTCTTTTACAGGCTATAGTTGATGTGATGCTAATAATAGCTAAACACCAGTAAATAGATTCTTTAGTCAAGCCAAAAGGTTAAAGCCTATTGAATTATGCAGTACAGTGTAGGCCCTGTTCTTGCTGACAATGTGTTTGACTTGTTCAAGAAAGGTATGAGTGACCAACAGTTCGACAAGATTACAAAGGATGAGAGCTCTGCCCGCCCAGCAAATTGAATCAAAGCGCTGAAAGCACAGAAAGGTTGAAACCTTTCGAAAAACATGTGGTTCTGGTAAGAAGTTAGTTCAATAACATTAAATTTGCACAGGGCGCCTTTTAATATATGGACGTTCAACATGTCCCTGTGACAAGTTTAATTGAATGAAGCCATTTACATTGCAAAAATTCCAACCTTATTTTATTGAAGTGTAATGTAGGAAAACTCTCAAAAACGTGATATATTGGCTTACCGTAATTTAAACTGCGCCAGGAATTACACGTATAGCACAGACTTCTAGCGTAATTTAATTAAATATCATGAACAATACAACGCACTAGTAAAAAATATCTGCGGCCATTATTTAACGCACTTGTTCCGTCGAATGCATGTAGACTAGATTTTTAAACTGGTTTTATATGAACTCATAACTTAATGAAATAAATTCTAATTTAACACAACCTATAAATGCTGGTTACACCCATCAACTATAATCATATGCACACTACACAGACAATACCCTAGTAACGATTCGCTTTTTTTTTTTATATAAAATCTGACCATGGGAATACTTTGCGTCTAAAATCATTTTAATAAAGAAAATTGGACAGTTTCGTGTTGTGATGCAAAAACGAATGGGTGTAAATTTCACTTTCAAAGTGAGGACAGGTCTTCGCTAATTTCAGTTAGACAGTATGTTCAGTGGAAATGTAAAAGAGGGTTTCTTTGTCCGTTGGTTGTATTTACCTATCACATTTTAGTCACTTCAACCGTGAACTTGTAAAACCTTCCGCAAGATATTTTGCGGAAAGGTCTTCCGGGAAATTTATAAAAACTTCGATAAAACATCGGACTATATGAAATGTCAAAATCGTAAAATATTGAAGTCCGACGTTTACTTATCGAACTAGTAAGAAGTGTGTATGTAACTTTCACTTTCACAGGAGCTGGTATTTAAGGCATGAAGGTAGCTATTCGCCGGATATGCCACCATGGTCTACTCGAATTTAGTCCATATAAATAGATTTTTCCCGACTAGTAAAACCTATTTTCATGTCAAATATCAGCTTTATTTATGCTTGTTTGTAAGAGGAATGTCTGCTGATGTTTTAAGCTACGTTATATGCTTCAAAAAGTTAGTCGAACCTGTTTGGTAAAGTTAAAGTAAAGTTTGTATTTCCTGCTGTTTACCTATATTATATTTGCGTTTCCATACAATGTTTATTCAACAGAGACTACAAGATCATTGTGTACATAAATGCGCTTCCCTTGTTTCCAAACTGCGCTTATCATTCAAGAAAGATAAAACAAACAAAAGTGTCATTGTGGTCCTCCTGCTCGCCAGGGTATCAAATGCTATTCTCTAAGTAATCAGATCTCCAATAGTTCAACTGCAATATTATTTATGTTTGCTATATGTCAAGTTTTTTTTTTGTAAGTTGAAGCATATTTCCAAGAATTGCTAAATTGTGGTCATAAATTAGTAAATCAAAAGAATTATCAAGTGTAAATTAGAAGGATATGACAATAATATTGTAAACTCAGACGACTACAGGCAATGCACATCGTACAGTATCAGAATGCACTTACTGCAGGCACAACACACAGATTGGCATATAAGTGAGAACTGTTCTAGAAAGGTTCAGAATTCAAAAGCTACACACTGTCTGGTATACCATCTTGGATGTACCTCTGCATGTCGGTCTTTGGATTACAGTATGTTATAGCGTTTCGAAAATTAAAGAACAAATCTACAGTTGGCAGCAGGCAACAACAAATAATACACATTCTTGACCTAATCAATACTACCTACTTTCTATGTTCACCAGTCTATTGTGCATATAATGTTTGAGTGAATGTTTTCTGGACAAATCGTTATGTATTAAAAAAAGATAAGGCTACTTATTAAGAAGAGCCATTTTGTCGACTTCCACAAATCAAAAACACAATTTTCAGATAAACAGAATAATGTTTTGACAAATAAGAATCTTATTCTTAACTTAGTCTATAAGCTAGAAGACATACTTTAAAAAGTAGTTCTATGTAGCTAGGTTCAAAGTATCGAGTAGAATAGAAAAATCTAATTATTTTTCAAAAATTAACACGATATCACATAATACACCAACTTTCACAATTCTTGGAGCAAGGGTTGTATAATTCTACACATTTCTGCGAAATCAACTTCTTGTTTAGCCGACCCTAGAAATAAAATGTATTGACGACTTAAGTAATCGTGACACCAAAACATTAAAAATGTTGCAACCCTATTTCTTTAATTCATGGGTTGTTGTCTTTAAACTCCGCTACCTTGTTAAAAATGTTTGTACAAACGACCGACCCTGCTAAAACAACAGTAGAAGTCAGTGGGGTCCATCAAGCTAGAAACTAGACCTGTATCTACCCCCAAGATCCTGCTGTTTCGACTTCCATGCAGTTTTGAGATAAGAAAAAGAACTATACACATGAAAATCGTCGGGAGAAGACGCAAATGCCCCGTTGCTATGCTTTGATTCAATGTTGCTTAAATGAAATCAAACAGTTTCATTTATCGGGGACACAGATGTAGGCCAACATCGAGAAACTTCACATCAGGCAAACACCCACAATTGATATTCTAAGATAAGATTTATTAACTGAGTCGGAAAGACAATTACAAGTAACAGAAGCTCTGATGAGATTTTTAACCGACTATAAATTCTCGTAATGTACTGCTTTGATTCTATTTTGCTTAATAATCTATTTTAAAAACTCTGTAGCTTTTACTCTGTTTTATTAACGTTTATCAAAATGACAACTTTCATGTGAATTTTTCAATTCAACAACAATTAAAATACAAATCCTGAACTGATGTTATGTTGTTAAAAGTCATAGTAAAGTACCGCTAATATCTAAATATATTCAGGATTTGCAAGGAATGTCAATTATTTATCTTGTAAGGACTAATAAAAATAGGTTGTTACATTAAATATTGAGACAAATATGTAAATTAACCCGACGTGCACATGCAGCACGACCATTTGCTTAACCTTTAACGTGTAGCATTCCGTGTTACAGTGGAACATTATAGTAATTAATATACTACAGTTATAATTATTTATAAAAAGGAAATCTTAATTAATCAATTTTACATAAATTGTACAAAGATATTAAAACGATAAAATAAAGTGTTAAATAATAAATAATATGAATCGGTCATTATAAAAGCTTTACAAAAATAAGGATAAAATAAAAATAAAGGGAAGTAATTCAGAAATCAAACCTATCTTTAAGGAAATAAAGCAGTTTATCATTTAGCTTACTCCTACACAGTGATCTCCCTTGTCATTCGAATCAGGACAGGTAGAAAGAATCGCATGCGGATCTATATCCTATACAACTAGAAAACATTATTCAGATCATGTGCTGTTTTATTACTGACGAATGCATTATTAAGGCTAAACTAGAGAAATCTTTATTATACGTTCTGAACTATTTTTTCACGGCATATTTTCATGCGCTTCGGTCACGTCTGGGGTTTTTCTGAAGGGTTTTAAAGGAATACACCTTCGCTTTTCAACTTAGCCATGCTCGATGGATCAACAGACTTAAAAACATCATTTTAATGCGAAATGACGCATTCTTTAACGTTATTGTATTTACATATGTATGAAAATATCAACCGACTGTAGAACAGTTTATATCAATAAGAATATCTATCGATTAGCCCGAACAAAAAAGGGCAAAAACCTTACAGCGGATTAATCTGTCTTTCAGTGAAAATGGTTAGTCTGATATTTTTGCAAGCTCTGGAATACGGTAGTTATAGGTCTCAACCACTTCGTGGTTCCAACCTAAAAACCCTTTCTTAAATAAGACTAAATAAATAATTTTGGGACGTAGTTCCAATTCGGGCACGTACTAATAATAAAAAGTTTTAGAATATCGGAAAGTCTATTTTGAAAGCAGGCGTTTTTCTTACAATGACTATGGACAAAGCTGCCGAATTTAGGAAGAGTCTGTTTGAAGGGATAAAGATGCTGACAGACATAAACTGCTGTAATTACGGTCTATCTCTCATGGTAATGAAGTAAACAAAGGCGTGTGGCTATCCTGTATAGAGTATAATGTTTGGGCAAATTGTGTCCATAAAACTGAAACGTACCAGAAAGTTGTGGAATTCCACAGAAACAGAAGATATAATTAAGTTATGTAAAGCCTCAAAAATTCGGGTTCGAAGGACAATGTTGCAAGACTGATCAAAACAGTACTGTGTCGTTCTGATAAAAATAAAATTGTAAGTTAGTTTGGACCGCTCAGAAACTTCCAAATCTTGGGAAAAAAGATTTATGGCTTACCACTTGAAGACATTTCAAAACAGCTTAGTTGGTCAAATGAAATATATTAACTAGAGAGTGTGCAAGAAGTCATTCGAAACTGTTACAGCAGTTCTGCAAATGTAATGGTATAAAAATAATAACTGACCATGCGAGTACAATATAACATTATCCATACATTGATATTGTTTATGTATAATAGAATTCTGACAATAGGTGTGAAACTGCTAGTTCACTTTCTATGTGGTCTCGGATTACTTTTCCGTGTAAAAGTCTCATTGTAGACGAAAATTTATTTCCAAACGAAACATAATTTTAAAAGTAGACGTGACTTACATTTTGAAATAAAGTATAATTTGACTTTTATGATTTGGAAATGAAAAGAAGTGTAAAATCCCTCTGCCAAACCTAAACTCATAAAACGTATTTATATTCACATAGTAAACATTCTAGCTTATACTTTAAAAGTCATACACGTATGTACAAATGAGTGTGGTATTAGGTTTTCTTACAAGAGCAATATCTAGCAGATGCATATTATATTATGCAATCTAGCTATTGCGTGGAAAGTAAGAAAATATTTTGGACTGATCTCCTTTTATTTCCAACTCATAGAATTCATTTATACTTCAGCTTAACAGGTAAGTATCGCCTAATAACTGGATTTAGTTTGATCTTGACGCGCTATAACCATTTAATAAAAGATTTCGAAAAACGTATACAAGAATAAAAGTCGACAATGGTTTTAACAAAAATAATTATAACAATAAAATAAATAAAATAAGATAAAATGAGGAAAACTATTTAAGCGGTAACGAGGCTCTGTTTTGTTACCATACAAGAGTTACTCGAGAGCCAGATATTTCTATCCGTACCTTCAACTAGTGATAGATTCTTTTTCTTGCGTACTGTTTTCTTAAATCAAGAGAAGGGATGAAATAAAACGAATGCCTTTTTTCAAGCACCCTTTTGTTATTGGAGCATATACTGTGAGTTTGCGCATTCATTAAAAAACATCAAGTGAATCATCTTGCACCATTGGGTGTAAAACGTGTTTTTCCAGCACAGACAAAAACATGGGAAAATCCTGTCTGGCATGCAAAAACAAAAATCTCCATACACATTGCTGGAATGAAATAACTGCTATATGTGAATGTTGCGTTTTTAACGTCCATGGGTGTATTTAACTGTTAACATTAGTTTAAAGTTGATAAGGTATTCATCGTAACTTTTTTAAAGAACTACTATAGTAATCAAGGCAATATTCGAAAATATTACAAGATAACGAAACAAAAATTTTACAGAATCATTGAATGGACTTCATCATTCCAACGGACCAGAAAATATTGCAATTGAATACTGTGTACAAGTAACGGGAGACATTTTACAGTCGCTGCAAGGCCTTGACTGTTGTTGGGATAGCTAATAAAGTCTTTTGGAAGCATTGAATGCGACCAAGAAAAATATTATAGTAAACAGGATTCGCGGGTAATAAACAAATGTGCAACACCCCCACACGCCCCTAGCCCTGACCCTAGTATTTATTATACATACATTTAATCGACTCCGTGATCCCAAAAGACCAGAAAATATAAGAAGACAAAAGGATCTCATTTAACAGTTTAAACCGGACTAAGAGTTTTATTTATTTATTTTTTTAGCTCACCTGAGCCGAAGCTCATGGTGAGCTATTAGGATCGATGAATGTCCGTCGTCCGGCCGTTCACATTTAGTTTGTTTACACTCTAGCATACACAATTTTGAAGCAATCTTAATAAAACTTCACAATGTGTTTTTGCACAAGACCTCGGAGTTCGATTATGGGCTCGATCGGATCAGTATGTCCAGAGTTGTGTCCTTGATGGACAAAATTTGCTATATTTCACTGTTTTTACACGCTAGTATCTTCCCTTTTTTTCACTAATCCTAATAATATTTATCGAGAATGTGTATGACTTCAAAATCTTGGGAGCAGTTCGATTATGAGCAAAATCGGACTGGTAGAACCAGAGTTATGTGCCCTTAACTGACAAAATTTGCTATATGTCACCTTGTTTACACTCTAGCATCTTCATTTCTTCACCAGTCCTAATCATATTTAAAAACAGTGTGTATGACTTCAATATCTTGGATGACTTTGATTATAAACAAAATTGTACAGGTAAGACCAGAGTTATGTGCCCTTGATTTACAAAAATTACTATAATTTACGTTGTTTACTTTCTAGCACCTTCATTTCTTCACCAATCCAAAACATATTTACATATTACATATAAGTATATGTATTGCCATAAGATCTTGGATGAGTTCAATTTTGAACAAGATCAGACCAGTAGGACCAGAGTTATGGGCCCTTGATTTTTCAAAAAATCCCTATATTTTACCTTGTTTACACTGTAACACCAATCCAAATCATATTTATACAGACTGTGTATGAGCATTAGATCTCAGATGAGTTCGATTATGAGTGAAATCTGTCCATTAGGACTAGAGTTACTTGCCCTTGACTTTACAGAAATTGATATATTTTCACTTGTTTACACTGAAGCAACTTGATTTCTACACCAGTCCAAATAATATTTACACAGAATATGTATGATCATGGACGAGTTCCAAGAGCTAAATCAGTTTAGTAGGACAAGAGTTATGTGTCCTTGATTTATAAACAATTGCTATATTTTACATTGTTTTGCATTTTTCTTTCTTCGCCAGTCCTAATCATCTGAAAGTTCAAGTATATGTCTTCAGGTGGTCTCAGATTATGAAGGTAGATAACTCTGGACTGATTTTATTTCAAATTACCTCCCTTTGTCTTTAATTAAACTGAACATATCTTGGTAACTACTTGCATGATTGGTTCCAGATTTCATTTATGTGATCAAATGGACCCAGACAATCGGGGTAGACAACTCCGAAGTGATTTTTGACAAATAACCTCCGTTTATTTTAATTTGAATGGATCAAAGAAACCTTGTTAACACGCTAGAGACCATAATTGAAGTTTGTTACTCATAAGAATTGGCCGGAATGTTTGGCTTGATAAAATCTTGGTCAAGACTGAATATCGGTCATCTGGGATTAAATTCTAGGTCTAGGTCAGCCAATCAAATGAAAGAAAAACTGTGCAATAAGGGCCGGATTTTTAACTTGATATTCGTGAAATTTGATCAGAATGATTTTCATGATAAAAACTAGATAAAGTTCGAATCTTGGTCATCTGGGGTCAAAAACTAGGTCACCTGATTTAATCAAAGAAAAACCTTGTGACGGCAATAACGGCTGCATTTTTCATCTGATGAGCATGAAACTTGGTCAGAATATTTGTTATTATGAAGACTTGAAAGGTTTTTAATTCGGGTACGTCGGGTCAAAAACTAGGTCACTAGGTCAAATCAAAAGAAAAGCTTGTTTACACTCTAGAGGCCACTTTTTTTGCTCCAATCTTCCCGAAACTTTATTATAATGTTAGTTTTCATAAAATCTTGGACAAGTTTTAATCTGGGTCGTGTGGTGTCAAAAAACTAGGTCACTAGTTCAAATCAAAGAAAATGCTTGTTTACATTTAAGAGGCCACATTTTTGGTCCAATCTTAATGACAAGAGATCAGAGTGACCTTGGCGCCCACTATTCAGCCATTTTTGATTGTTCCAAATTTCAAGACTAGCTCAAGGTCAAAATCAAGGTCAAATTTCATTTCAGTACATATCACTGTGCATGTGGTCCATGCATGTGGTCCAAAGTTGAAAGCTGTAGCTTGAGAAATGTGAAAGTTGGTCACAAGATCAATTTCAAGGTCAAAGTTCATTTCGGTATAAAAAACTATGCATGTGCTTCACATTTGGAGGCTGCAGCTTGAGAAATGTGAAAGTAGGTACTAGATAAAAATCAATGTCAAATTTCAATTCAGAACACAAAAATATGCATGTGGTCCAAATTTGAAGCCTGTAGCTTCAGAAATGTGAAAGTAGGTCACTAGGTCAATCTCAAGATCTAACTTCATTTTGGTACACAAAACTATGCATGTGGTCCAAATTTGAAGGCTCTAACTTGAGAAATGTGAAAGTAGGTCACTAGGTCACAATCAAGGTCAAATTTCATTTCGGAACACAAAACTATGCATGTGGTCCAAATTTGAAGCCTGTACCTTCAAAAATGTGAAATTAGGTCACTAGGTCAATGTCAAAGTTTTTCCGGTACACAAAACTATGCATGTGGTCCAAATTTGAAGGTTGAAGCTTGAGAAATGTGAAAGTAGGTCACTAGGTCAATGTCAAGGTCAAAGATTTTTTCGGTACACAAGACTATGCATGTGGTCCAAATTTGAAGGCTGTAGCTTGAGAAATGTGTAAGTAGGTCACTAGGTCAAAATCAAGGTCAAATTTCATTTCGGAACACAAAACTATGCATGTGGTCCAAATTTGAAGCCTGTACCTTCAAAAATGTGAAAGTAGGTCACTAGGTCAATGTCAAGGTCAAAGTTTTTTCAGGTGCACAAAACTATGCAGGTGGTCCAAATTTGAAGGCTGTAGCTACAGAAATGTGAAAGTAGGTCACTAGGTCAAAATCAAGGTCAACTCATGTCAATGTTCATCTTGCCACTCAAAACTATACATGTGATCCAAATTTGAATGTTGTAGGTTATAGACAAGAAGATTTTAAAAGCTTTTCCCTATATAAGTCTATATGAACCATGTGACACCCGGGGGCGGGGCCATATTTTAACCTAGGGGGATAATTTGAACAAACTGTGTAGAGAACTGCTAGATGATGCTACATAACAAATATCAAAACCCTAGGCTTTGTGGTTTGGACAAGAAGATTTTCAAAGTTTTTCCCTATATAAGTCTAAATAAACCATGTGACCCCCCCCCCCCCCAGGGCGGGGCCATATTTGACCCTAGGGGATAATTTGAACAATCTTAGTAGAAGACCACTAGATGATGTCACATGTAAAATATCAAAGCCCTAGGCCCTGTGGTTTTGGACAAGAGGTTTTTCAAAGTTTTTCCCTATATAAGTCTATATAAACCATGTGACCCCGGGGCGGGGCCATATTTGACCCCAGGGAAATAATTTGAATCATCTTGGTAGAGGACCACTAGATGATGCTTCATACCAAATATCAAAGCCCTAGGCTCTGTGGTTTTGGACAAGAAGATTTTCAAAATTTTTCCCTATAATAAATCTATGTAAATTATAAAAATAAACAAAGGGCCATAACTCACTCAATAATTGTTGAACCAGTCTGATTTTCAGGGGGACACAACTAGGGTATCAATACATTCTGACAAGAAGGTACTTGATACGTTATCCCTTTATTCTGAGTAAGTTAAATCTGATAAAATCAAGGTGCCAATAAAGCAAATGATGAACAAAACTGCTATCAATAGCAAAGGCTGTCATAAAGATGGAAGACGATCAATTTACAAAAACAAAAACAAAAAACCAAAAAAAAACAACAAAAAACAAAAAACGTACTGTGATATCATTTAAATTCGCTGGCATGAAATTTCGCGCAAACGTGAAGAAGGACTGTTTCGCGCAGGCTTAAATTCGCGCATTTTCAAATTTAGAAAGGGAAAAATATAATAAAAAATAATAATAGCGCGGTCATAAATTCGCGCATCGGTCCTCGCGTGAAATATAAGCGAAAATTCGTCCTACGCGAATAAAAATGATTTCACAGTATTTACAAAAAACAACAACAACAACAACAGCAAAAACCTAACAAAACAAGTTCAATAAGTGACTAGAATTAAACAGCTTTGTCAGTCTATCAATTACAATTAGGATTGAGTAAAACAAAGAAATGCAGATAACAATTATTGTCTTATTTAGCTGTTGAACCATAGCATGTCTGATTAGAAAGACGAACGTGCTTATCATTCAAAATTTAGTTTATCATGTATACCAGGCGTCTGAAAATTTCAGGATCCACCTTTTATCTATATGCATATATTTCACCCTACTCAGCCATTCAGACAAATATTTTTTAAGGAAGAAGATATAATATTCTATATCTAAAACAAAGAAAGACTGACAAAACAAAACAAAACAGAAAATACAAACACAGACGATAATAACACGCATATGCTGCATACAGTGGAACCTGCATAAATAGATATTTCTTGAACACAGCTTTGTAACTATCTAAATCAATTACGTAGACATAGCATCACGATTGAAACCTGTCTCTCCTGATACTTTACATATGAAGCCAATAATATCAGCTACTGCACGAGTGTTCATTTCACAATCGTACATTCCTTTCCCTGTCAAAAATGCTAAGTCATAAATTCCTCGGAGTGCCTTGAACCCAGGACCTGCAAGTACTTGGTTACTGGTCTGTGTAGGTAGTGCGTGTTCGTTTTTGTGATGGAAAATCAACAAAGCAGTGTTTTCCATTTCTGAAATGAAAAGAAACAGAATGCTTGATGGATACTTTTTAAATGAAATATTCAAACAACACAGTGTTGGATATTCCATACTTGCAGGAAAATGGGTGCGTGATGGCTTTCATTCGTGTTTCTGTTAGGTTAGCCTCTTATGTCAATTTGCGGATACTTGAAAAAAAAAACAGGTCTGCGGCTTTAAATGTGTTGATTCTATTCTAAATACTGTAATCCATTTTTGTACATTTATGTTAATAGCTTTTGTTATTTTGACCGCATGATTTCATATTTTGAACCACCCACTATATATATACATGATATACTACCCTGTATATAAACAGCAAACGCTTCAGGAGCGGTCTTTTTCCGCAAATTCCAAGAACGAGAGGTAGACAGATCAATGTTTTTAAAATTATACATTTTAGAAAATAAAACAAGGGTGTACCAAGGGGGGAAAGGGGGGGGATAAATCATACGTAAAGGAAAGTGGGAGAGGGTACTACTAGTGGGGTACCTTCCCCCGGAAAAAAACTGAAATATTGATTTCATTTGGTGCAGTCCGGCCGTTTTTCAGGGTGGTACTTTGACTAACAAAGTTATACGCACGTGCGTTTTGTGCGTAACGCCCTTGTAAAATGTACAGGTTTAAAAAAATGATTGTTATTCTAATGTTTTTTATCGTTAGATCTTTACCATGTTTACTGCAGTATGAATTCGGAAAATAAAGTTACTGAACGCTCTACCTCAGTTAAACTTGCATTACCTTAGTTAAACTTGCTTTACAGTTAATATTTGGCAACGCGTCATCAAGGTGACGTCATGTAAATAATAACAATAATAAAAACGAAAACATCAACAGGCAAACGATGTAGCTTTGCGATCAGAATTCCTGATTATTAATTTATTGTTTTGCTCTTTTCCATGTGTAGCGTAGCCGCTCCTTAAGTCCTCTGGATAAATAACTTAAGACACTGTTTTTGTATCTAACTAATTTATTTTCCGTAACCAGTAGTATAACTTCAGACTGACAGAGCTAACAGAATTCCATCTAGCACAAGTTAGCCTTTAAGCATTTCATAACTCTCTGTCTCCATCTTCAGTTCTTCTCAGGCTGCGCGCAGCGCAAGGCCTTAGCCCTGGCCGGCCTCCGAGCCACCACGTGGTTGCTGTGTGAGCGGGCGTCCCCTTACAGCTTCGTCCGACAATACACAGTTTGTCTCCATATTTATACAGATTGGTCAAATACATCATTTACATAAGCAAAATTAATGAATTCTGGTACAAACCGAAAGTAATAAACAATAAAAATATTTCTCGTAAAATATAGATAAATTGTCACTCAAGTTACACCCAATGTCCATCATTTTACTGCAATATAACACTTATATGACCTGACTAATAACTTTAGATGCATTTTATGTGCACTTCGTGAGAAAAACATGTTTTTCTACAGTGACTTACTTATTAATTAACCTAGATATTAACCTGTGTAGTCTCGCCTTTTTGTATGAAAAGAGTTTCTTAACTCATGAAAAGATATAAGGAGAGTGTGTTTTCTTTCAACAAAAAGAAATTATATCAATTTCTTTACATCTCCCATTGAAACAAAGCTTTTAAGTTCATTTAAATGAAGTTAAATTCTAAGCCAGTTAAACTGCTTACTAATGTTACCTAATGTGCCGTTCTTAGTCCCATCCTTTAGTTGAAAGGAATATTTATTGACCTTTGTAAACTGGAAGTGTTTTATAAAGAAACTGTACTCATTTCTTTACACCTCCCCTAAAACAAAGATTTTAAGTTATTTTTTTATACTCGTAAATGAAAAATCTTAAAATCTTAACTGATAAAATCGCCAAACGATTTGAATTAAAAAATCAAAAAGGAAAAAAATATAATACGTTGCTCGAATTGTCAAGACAAGTGACGTTGACTGACACTTACATTACCCATTGATTTTGATTATTTGACCTAAAAGTGTCTTACCTGTCGTATTGTCATTACTAGTTATATATGCTTATGTTTGTCAACTCAACAAAAATATTGATTCAAAACCCTCAACATTGATTAAAACACAATCCTTACGCAACACATGCGATATATAAACAAAATGATCAACAACAGGTAAAACAAAATATCGGATGTTCAACTGATCTGATGTTGTAATAGTGTTATACATTGTCCTATTAATCACTGTAATTCTATCCAAGAAAATAAAAACGAAATTTACTGTCCTAATCACTTCTGTAAACTCTCTGCAAATCGTTTATGTCACACCTCTGCAAATCGTTGATGCATCACACCTCTTTTTTTAAAGAATTTACGTTTAGTTTAGCCTACGTCCTCCGTGTGTGGCATTTACCTGTAAACCTCAGATAACTATTCGGGAAATTACACTACCTAGATACCAGATATTTCTACCATGTTCGATGAAAATATTTAACAAATAATTCCTTAAATTTAAACTATGTCCGTTTGTTCATTACACTCCTAAATCTGTTGTTTCTGATAGTTTAAACAGCTTTGAATTTCTTTTTCCGTAACGTACATATAATATTCAATATCGAACAGTAATGACTGTACATATACTCCCCCTTTTTATAATTATTATCTTATTGTGCAGCACCTTAACATAACCTTACTTCAGTTTCATAAAGAAGGTATCAGTGAGACGGAAGTCTGGCTGTCAGCAAAATTACCAGACTTCTTTCCCCATATTGAGGAATGGGTACGTTTGGGCGTGTTTTACGTTCCCAACGACCAACGCTTTTACGCGGCTTAACATTGCTCACTGATTTATCTTATCAAGCCTTATCGCTTTCCATGCGATTAACAGCATATTCCGTATGCTCCCGAGACGTTACGTACGTCAAAAATGGTAATTTCAACCATATGATCTGTAAAGCGTTCCCCTACGCTTGTATGTTATACCATAAACACATAATAAATGACTTCATTAAAACAACTATCAACATTTAGCCTTACTCTATGATCAAAAGAAATATACCCATCACCCATGATAACTACACATATACATACATAATAAAGATTACATGTTTCTAAGAGTATGCTGTTTCAAATAGTTAGCTTGCTGCACAATATCTTTGTATTTTATTACAATAAACATTTCTGTCTATCTGCTGAATAATGTGCCACACTACAACGCAATATATGACACATTAGTTAGAAAACGACTTTTATGTTATTTACCCCCCTGCGAAAATGTACATCATTCATTCATATTTTTATTGATCAATATTGAATTTGCATACATGTCAAAACTGTTTTGTTAATTACCCCTACATAGTTGATGGATAACGTAATTGATATTATGATATCTATGCACTGACGCAAATATTCCATAAAAACGTTTATAATTTATTATTCCTTGCATATCTTTCTCTTTTGGTATTAAATTTCTCGCCGAATACTTATTTATTTACACTGAATTTAAGTTATTTTAATACAAATACTTTGTCAAACTACCTTAATGACTTACAAAAATTTTGAATTTTTTATCAAAAAGTTTCAAAATAAAACCTTAATATGCCGACAATATTTGTAATTTACCTTTCTTTGAACTTGCAATTTCTAAACAAATCTACCTATTCCCGAATAGCCACATTGGTTTAACAGATAATATTTGAACAGCTACTAACCTTTTTAAATCTATACATTTTGTTGTTACTCTTCTGTTGTTGCTTAAAAATAAAATAAATGTTTTTCTTTTAAAATTCGTCCAGAAAAACTTTAGTTTTTGGTTCTCAACGTTCTTTGTGTAGGTATTGTACCAGTTCTCATTTTGAATACTATCTATCTGTCTTTGATCCCGATATTCTAGTAGTTTTACCTTCTCAGCCAAATCTTGTTGTGTTATTTCTTCTCTTGATGTTGCATGTCTTGCTTGGGTATTATAATTTTGTGTCCAAAACAATTTCCTATGATATGTTTGATCCAATTTGATCCAATGTAGTATCATCTTATTTACTCGTGATCTAAATAATACTTGTAGTGTTTTACTCCTTGTTGTGTTTCCGCGACGACTTCCAAAATACATTTGGTCCATTTTACTGTTATCGTATTGCCAGTGATCAAAGTAGCCTCTTGTAGTGTAGTACTTCTTGTTGTGTCCCCGGGACGATATCCAAAATATGTTTGGTCCATTGCACTGCTATCGTATTTCTGGTGATCAATGTTGCCTCTTGTAGTGTAGTACTTCTTGTTGTGTTTCCGCGACGATGTTTCCGTGTTTGTTCGATCCTTGGTCGTACGGCGCCAAATCAACAGTGTAGCGTAGCCGCTCCTTAAGTCCTCTGGATAAATAACTTAAGACACTGTTTTTGTATCTAACTAATTTATTTTCCGTAACCAGTAGTATAACTTCAGACTGACAGAGCTAACAGAATTCCATCTAGCACAAGTTAGCCTTTAAGCATTTCATAACTCTCTGTCTCCATCTTCAGTTCTTCTCAGGCTGCGCGCAGCGCAAGGCCTTAGCCCTGGCCGGCCTCCGAGCCACCACGTGGTTGCTGTGTGAGCGGGCGTCCCCTTACAGCTTCGTCCGACAATACACAGTTTGTCTCCATATTTATACAGATTGGTCAAATACATCATTTACATAAGCAAAATTAATGAATTCTGGTACAAACCGAAAGTAATAAACAATAAAAATATTTCTCGTAAAATATAGATAAATTGTCACTCAAGTTACACCCAATGTCCATCATTTTACTGCAATATAACACTTATATGACCTGACTAATAACTTTAGATGCATTTTATGTGCACTTCGTGAGAAAAACATGTTTTTCTACAGTGACTTACTTATTAATTAACCTAGATATTAACCTGTGTAGTCTCGCCTTTTTGTATGAAAAGAGTTTCTTAACTCATGAAAAGATATAAGGAGAGTGTGTTTTCTTTCAACAAAAAGAAATTATATCAATTTCTTTACACATGACTCATACAAACTGAGCATGCCTTCAAGAAAACGGGCCCGTACATCACAAAGAGTTCCGCATACATCGTCGGATGGAAACAAGGGTCAGGTTCGTCCATCGGATCAAGGAACGTCGAAATCTGGCCAGCCGAAAAATGTGTTACTTTCAGGGTGAGTGGTCGTTCATAAAGTGGCCCAGAAATTTTCAAAAATATAACATATTTAGAACTTGTACCAATTATTTTAGCATTTCATATATGGGGCAAAAAGGTAAAAAGTACAAAAAATAATTTTACATTCGGACAACGAGGCATTACAACTTCCTTTAAACGGTCCAAGAATACCACAACAGGAATAGCATGCTGTTCTAAAATATTTCAAGGTTTTAGATGACTTAATAAGCTTCTTTATACACTGAGACATCTACTTCAATATGCTTTGCCTGTTGTGGCTGGTGTGTTCGAGTCGTGTTGCAATACTGTTCAACTTTAGGAGTGCAATAATATTCCGCTAAAGAACGAATTCTGGAAGAGAAAACTATAGGTATTGAATAAATATATTATAGATCTACCGCATCCTTTTAAATTTTGTAATGTAGTCGCAACGTCAGTGCCTATCCTTGAAGCATTGATGCACAACACAAACAGTGGTATATCTGGGTTGATGTCATTTTTATCTAGACAATCAATGAACTGTACTTTATTTCTTTCTTTTCCTGTATTGCTGGCAAGAAGAAGCTTCAGTTCGTCCAAAACCTTGGACATCATTTCCCCTCGGCTTTGATAGTATATTTGTACTTGGACTGAAAAATTAGGTTTGAACACCAGTTATGGAATAACTTTTATTATCAAATACAAACAAAACAAAAGTTCCTTTTTAGCAACATTACGTTCAAAAGAAATGCTAAACATTTTTTGACTGCAACATAATAGGTACTTTAGAAAGTAAAGGCTAAACACTTCAAACTGTAAGTTATTTTGTCCCTAAGAAAAACAACTATACGGGTCTTATTTTAAAATGAAAGTACTCAACTGGAATGGATGGAACAAATATGTCCGTTCGATCCCACGGCAGATGCAATATTTGCCTTCAAAGCATTATGACGATATTGCTTGAAAATGTTCAAATTTTAATAAACACCCCTGCACTGAACACTTCTTGAGATATCAAACGTAACAGGGTATCGAACCCGGGTGACTATAATTGAAGTCCAACCTGCTAAACACTGTGGCACCGATTACCTCCAGCGAAATAGTATGATAGAGTACTGCGAAAATATGTTACAATATCAACCTACAATTCAGCAAGTTTGACAAAATTTAATGTACAAAACAAAAATACAACTGAATTAATGAAAAAAATACTACCTACTCGTAGATTTAAAAGTCTGTAATTGGCTTCTCAGAAATTCGTTGTCTTTGCTAAGTTGTTTATTATGCGTTGAAAGAGTTGATTCGCTCAACTGTAACGTGCGCAAAGATTCTGCTTGTTCCATGAAAGCTTCTCGGATGTCACGTATGGGTTGCTTTGGGGAATCTTCGTAAACTATCCATTTTCTAGAATATTTTTGATCAACAGATGACCCGAGGTCTGGTTGTTTAAACTGGTGTAACGCATCCATTATGCATTGGTTCAGAGCATCGAATGATTCTTGCAGTGAATTGCTTTGACACTGTAAAGACGCCTGAAAATAATAGACTGATGACAAAGCTTATGAATGATTTCATAATAAAGTAAAATGGCAATTGACATCATATTACAATCACCCCTGTAATTGTTTGGAAAATTAACAAAAAAAGTAACCTGGTTACAATGGTATGATATTTTTATGCCATACATCGGAGTCGCCGAAAAACAAGTGAATATATAATGAAAGTCTTTCTCTTTTTAGAATCCACAACATTTGTTTCAAAATTAAGCAGCGTCATTTTATGCATAACATGCTATTTGGACAGCTGTATCATCTGTTATCAACATAAATATTCAAAGCCTTGTTAAACTTTTAATCGAATGGATTATCTATCATGACGACGGGTACTATATAAAAGCAATATCATAACAAAGAAAAGGGATTATAAAATCCTATCCAACTTTTGTCTTAGGCAACGCATTCTTAGGCATGATATGTAACAGTTATACTAATTGGCTATGCCCGGTTTTCTTTATCATTAAAATGCTCTAAAGAAATGTTGTTGAAACAAGGATGAACATGAAGTATCATGCAACTTATATGATGTTTTGGAGAAGGAGATATTATCAAACAACACTGAGAGACAGTAGATCAATAATGAAGAAGCCACACAATTCAGGCTCTAGATATATTATTAGAAGAAATACCTGTTCGTAGCCATTTTGAATAAAAACTTGATTGATACGAACATTTTCTCTAAAAATACTTCTCTTAAATATATGTACCCTTGTTGAAGTTTTGAAACAAATGCTTAGAATTACTATGGTACAAGTCGGGAATGTTTACTTTGTGATATACCCCTGTAAAGTGTTTACATCTTCCTTGCTACCAACAGCCTAATGGGACATTTTAGCCCACCTCAAACGCTCTTACGGTATTCATTTAAAGATATATCATATGAGTTAAATAAAACGCGAAAGTTTACTGTAAAACAAAAAAGCTTTCAAAGCAAATTCCGCTGTATACAAAAATACTACATATGCATATATTTTGAAAAAGAGAAGCATCCTATAACTTGGTCGTAAATGTCAAGTTTACTTTCTGAGCAAATATGATTTGATATTCAAGGAGTAGCTCATAAATTTCAACAGCTTTTTCTATCAGTTTAAGGTTATCATGTTCCCAAGTAAAAATGTGCCTTCTGAATATTGCTAAACTGAATTTGATTTTTCAGAAATGTTCAAAACCGATTACAGTTGAATCTTAGTGTAGCGACCACCTGTATTAAGAAGTCATTTGCCTTAAGCCGACTATCAGGTACTTCCCAGTTTGACTTTTTGTTCTAAATTCAACTTCTCTTAAGCAGCCACCTGACTTAAGCAGTCATACTGTGTCGCTCAATTGGCCGACTGCAAACAGGTTTGACGGTATTACTGTATGACGCAATTTGTCTATCTTTCAAGAATTAATCATAAATGGCGGTATTTGCGTCCCAATTTATTTACACGTTTAATTCAAACGTTACGTGTTTTAATCAATTAATATTTAAAATAATTTCTCTTAGTTAGAGATAATATTTGATAAGTGACCTGGATACTACCAAGAAGTCTCCTTGTATTTTTCGTAACTTTCAGGTGGATTTTCACATCAGTTTTGTCTTCAATATCGTCTTCTATTATGTCCCCATCTAAAATTCAACATGCAGAACTATTGTCAGTTTGGTACTACAGCTAAGAAAATATATGTAAGACATGAAAGACGTAAACTATGAAATTTTTTCGCAAATAGCAAGTATGCCTTAAAGCAAAATTACTTGTACGAAAGTACGATGGCGGATGGCTATACGCACGTCATTGACAACACGATGGTGAAGTACGACATAACGATGAAGAAGCGCGTAAGAATGTACCATTATTATTACCAAATTACCACTATCTCTCTGTCGTACCTTCGCAATTATTGCTGTGCCTTATCGCCATCGTATCTTCGCGCTTTGCCATTCGCATTGCGATGGAAGCAAACACTGTTCTTAACGGACCTCCATAACAGTTCGCTTCGTTATATATATGCATTTCCCATGAACTACTTATTCAAGAAATATTGATTATGCATAATACTTTGTTTTTACTTTCTTTATTTCACTTCATGAATCTATTTTTCACTTCACTGAAACATTATAATTCTCTGTATTTTCACTTAGTTTTCCAATTTAATAACTGGCGTTATACCTACAAAAATAAAGTAACATCAATCACATCTCGCCTAATTGTTTTTCTTCCTAACAATGAAAAGTATATAAATATATATGTATCATACAAAACAGTAAATTAACAGGTCATCTGAAATGATAAAATATATTTTTCAAAATGAAACGAAAGGTTATACCTTTTTCTCTTCTTTCTAAACGGCGCATGTTTTGTAAAAGTTCTTCCACATATGAATTTTGCGTTTCAACACTGTGAGCAACACCGTAAACATTGTTTTTATGGTGGTTTAGGCAATCCTAAAAATAAAACAATAAAAATACTTAAGTTAAGACATCTTGTCATCGCAATTGGAAGGATTAAGACTTTTTTGAATAAATCACTGACTTTTTTTATGGCCTATTACCTTTGATATCTTTCACAGGAAGGGATACAACAAGCTCATATATTATAATTAGAGTGACCACACGTAAGTTCACGATGTTCCGTTAGGGCCATCGCTTTTTCTCTTACATCTGCCATGCACAAAGTGAGATATCACGATGGTGAAGAGAAAACTCACGAACGCTACACACGGGATCACCACTACCTAACGCGAAATTACAAATAATTCACGATTCCGCGATTCCCAATAGTGATCTCGCGTGTAGCCTTCGGGGTCTCGCGCTTCGTCATCACGCTAAGCTGATAAACGAAGTGTAAGATCACAATAGTAAAGCGGTAGATCACAATGGCGAAAAGCAAACTTACGAATATTAAATTATTTCTCGACTTTGTACTTCGAAGTCGCGACATTGCGCTTCACAATCGTACGAAGTCAATATGCGTAATGCGAGAGATTAATAACGAAGAGTTTCACAATTTTTCGCTACCATATCGTGATCTTGCATATCGTTAAAAAAGAGATTCACGAAGCGCAAAATTACTGTTGCGATGCGCGAATCGCGAAATTACGAAGGCAGAACAGTAAAGTAAATTTGGGTTCGCCATCGTGATCTCGAGTTTGCACCTCGAGAGTAGGCAAACACAACATCATTAAGAAAGAGCTTTAGCTTCGCTTCTCTTGCAATTTATATTAAACATTTACTAAAGGATTAAATCACGGGCAATTAAACTGCTCATGTACTGATATATTTGGGGGGAAAAAATGAAAAATTCAATAATTTAATAATTCAATTTTCAGACCTACAACGGGGCAATTATTTGTGCCTAAAAATCAACCCTAGTTCACCGCCTGACGTGCATCTGCTTAACAGGTTCGGGATCTCCTTCAAACTTTTCCATATACAGTCAAACCTGTCTATAAAGACCACCCTTGGTACAGCCAAAATGTGGTCTTTATTAGGATGTGGTCTTTATTCACAGGTTAAAATACACTGTGTTAAATGGGAAACAAAACATGTGGTCTTTAGAGCCAGGTGGTCTCTGTTTAGAGGTGGCCTTTAAGACAGGTTTGACTGTACCTGAAATTCTGAACCTGTAACTTCCAAACGAAAAATCTGAATTAAAATGTTGTGTTTATGCCATAGCGATGAAAATGTAACTTACGATGATATATTTTATTTCACGTTGTTGTTCAAGTTGTTTCTCATTACCTTCGTTTCGACTAGTCTGTTGCCCCATTGTTTAGACCTGAAAATACACTTTTTGTGTGATTTAAATCCGACATTTTATTAAATTGTTAACAACACACAGTGCCGTAAGCAGGCCTGAAAAAAACACCAAGGCAGAATTATTTCGGGAAAGAGTTGTAACATAGTTACATATGAATTTTTTATTTCCGATCTCATTTGTTTATGAATTATTGTTTTGTAATTGATTTTATTTACTTATGAATGTCCATTCAAAACGTATACATGTATTACATAGATATATATTGCATTTCAATTTTGCTATTTTGTCTTAAAGTTATACCTGTATTCAATTAGCCGGATCACGAGCTCTATTTGCAAAGTTGTAAACAACAGATATAACATGAGTGCCAAATCACGTTCCTTAGGCAAAAAAAAACCAAAACAAAAACATTACCAACTTTTAGTAACATCTCTAAACCGATAAAGCGGGACAGATCTACCTATCATAAAAATCAATAAAACCGATAATCCAATATCATCGCTACCAGACGGATTCGTTGATTTCCGTACTGATTGTTGTTGTTGTAGTTAACACGGGGGCAAAAATCGATAATTAACAGCTTTGGTCATACAGGCGGGCGGTTTGCTAAACGATATACCTGAATAAAGTTTTAATAATTATTAAAGTGAAAATCGGAACAAGTCGAAAATTTATATAATACTTTATTAATTGTCAAATAAAAGTATAAGTGAATATACTATCTAAAATATTTAGAAAGCGTATATACTTCCTCTATACGCGCTTTCTTTCACATATTATGAACATTAGAATATGAGCTTTTGTTTCTAAAATATTTTCAAAATTCTAAATCACTAACGCTTTTCGATTTTCATCGTAAAAGGTAGTAAAAACAGCAAATTCTCATGTATTTCCGTAACATAAAGTTTGTCAGTAATTAAGTTTTGAAGCCTTCATAAGAAATATATCATTTTTTTTCAAGGTATCTAAAAAGTATTTTTTTTGTCAAACGATCTGGAGGCCAGTCGCTTTAAAGAAAAAGAAGTATAGAAATAAGACTTATACTTTTAAAAGGAAATACTTAACCCTTACCATGCTGGACACGATTGGTTCTTCCTTTGCGATCGGTGTAGATCATGATCAGTCTGCACGGACTGATCATCATCTGCACTGTCTGCCATTCAGCCAGTAACTTTTTGGTATGCACCCTTTTCATAATAAATAGTACTGTCCAAATTGAAAGATAGACAAGTTTATTATTGTAATTTAGCATAGTAAGGATTAAGTTTCTTATATTGTGCCTAAATAGAAATATCATATTTGAATGACTTGAATAAGGACTGCTGACAAATACTACTACAATTGTATACATTAACTATAAATATATCGTTACAGGAAAAAATCAACATTAAATAACAATGAATTCATCAATATCTCAACTTTAGAATAGCAGACTTAACTAAATAATAACTTAATTTTTTTCGTGATTGGGCCAAGATCTAGATGATAAATAAATAAAATAAAATAAAAAAAAAAATAAAAAAAATAAAAAAAAATAGGTGTGTTTCCAGTCTCCCGACCGACATGAGCCATTTTCCCTCGACCTCAAAATCAGGATTTGTTACACGCCGAGAGGCGCTACAGCAGTTGTAGAGAAAGGTACGGTACAGTAACGGTTATTATACACGGATCATGTATGTTACGATACTGTATATGTAATTATACAGGGATCAAAATGGCAGCGCCCCTGCCCGGTCATGTTTTGGCTCTAGACTTTTGTTGTGAACCTTGTGTAAAATATTTTTATCTTTAATAATACACCATCACTTCATCCCAACAGCCTGATGCATGTGAAAATTGATCCTGCAGACTTCTGAAAAATTGAAAAACTCTGCCGGTCAATCGGACCGACAAACCCAAAAATATTGTCGGCCCAAACGAAAATGTTCGGTCAGAAAGTCGCCTCTTTTTTCGTTTTCCTAAGAAGAGCTACTTCTAATAAATGTAAACACTAAAAATATGTGAGAAAAATATGTCGGTAGTTCATTTGTCAGATACAATTGGAATTTTATCCTGAATGATTGACCTTGTATGACTGAATTCGTATTCTGTCTTTAAATCAAATATTTCTTTCACAATTCTTCGGACATACGGCCCGGCAGTTGCTCAAAAACCATAGGAACTAGTGCAAAAAAATCCGGTCAGGACCAACGACTTTCGAGAAGTCTGTCCCGTCACATAAAGTTTGCATTGTTTTCTAACACTATAGTACCCATATAACTATTTGTTGTGCCATCAAATTATTGTTGGGTTAACATTTTTTCGCACATGATTTTTATGATGTCACCCACATGTTGGACTCCCTGGTCTCATATAGTAGTAGTTGAGCAGCGGACTCTAAGATCCAGGGGTCACTGGATCAAATTCCACCAGAGAGAGAGAGAGAGAGAGAGAGAGATTTGCTTTGCCTTTGATTCACCTCAATTGATATTTGTGTAAGGACTTGTTAGACATTAGCACGTATTGTAACTTTGGGTTATCTGCTTTAATTTGAGTGTCGTCTGCAGGGGTGTGTGAGTGTGTGTGTGTGTGTGGGGGGGGGACGAATGGCTTGTCAGTGGCTCTTAGCTAATAATGATTGTTTAAATATAGTCAGGACACAATCGCCTGGAACAAAAAATATTGCGGACCAGGCTTTATTCAGACTGCTCATCTGACACCATGGTACATGCAAATGTCAAACGCCACGTATGATCAATGTTTTGTGGCTGTCAAGAGTCAAGTTCAGTTTTAATAGTGCCTCAGCAACAAGAAGAGGTCATTTTCTCTATAAAACACCTCTTGATATCGTGATATTGCATTTGTAAAGGAATTCAGCAAAGTCCCAGAGGACCCGAAAATATATATCAACATGTTCCAAGCTTCAAATTGTCTTTATTTCCAGATAATTCTATAGGATTTTGCAAGCAGAAACACACAGCATGTTTGCCTTTGCCTTTTCTTTAAAGAAGTCTCCCTCGATGTCTACATCATATTGCTTTAGTTAAAAATTGACATATTATTTTCGGCGTTCTGTCCTTCGATACCCCCCACCCCGCCATAGAACACGAAATGCTTGATGCATTCAGTAATTGCACAAGGGACAGAAATTATTTGCTTTCTGTAAACAAAATTTCTACTGTTCTTGTTCAATGTGACATTGACCTTTGACCCATTGAACTCAAAATCAACAGGGGTCATCTGCTGGTAATGATCAACCCCCTATTAAGTTTCATGATCCTAGGTCCAAGTGTTCTCAAGTTATCTTCCGGAAAGGGTTTAACTGTTCCGGGTTACTGTGACCTTGGCCTTTTGTCCTACTGACCTCAAAATCTATAGGAGGCATCTACTGGTCATGATCAGTCTCCCTATCAAGTTTCGTGATCCTAGGCCCAAGCTTTCGCAAGTAATCGTCTGGAAATGCTTTAACTGTCCCAGATCACTGTAACCTTGACCTTTGACCTACCGACCTCAAAATCAATAGGAGTCATCTGCTTGTCATGATTAACCTCTCTATCAACTTTCATGATCGTTGGCACAAGCGTTCTTGAGTTATCGTCCAGAAACCGTTTAATTGTTCCTGACCAATGTGACCTTGAACTTTGTCCTAATGACCTCAAAATCAATAGTGGTAATTTGCTGGTCATGACCAACATCCCTATTAATATTTCCGATCGTAGGCCCAAGCGTTCTTGAGTTATTGTTCGGAAACCGTTTCACTGTTCATGGTCACTGTGACCTTGACCTTTGACCTACTGATCTCAAAATCAATAGGGGTCATTTGCTGGTCATGACCAACCTCCTTATCAACTTTCACGATCGTAGACCCAAGCATTCTTGAGTTATCATCCGGAAATCGTTTAACTGTTCCGGGTCACTGTGATCTAGACCTTTGACATACTGATCTCAAAATCAATAGGGGTCATCTGCTGATGATGACCAACCTTGATATAAAAACTTTCATTATCTTAGGCCCAAGTGTTCTTGAGTTATCATCCGGAAACGGACTGGTCTACATACACACCGACCCACATCTGCAAACAATATACACCTCCTTCTTCGAAGGAGGGCATAAAAGTCCCTACCTACCTACATCAATATTTTTAAGGAGACTGGAAACACATATTTTTGGCCTTATTAACATGTGTCTTATATTCTCCAAGCTTTATCACGTACATTTAAATTCATAATTCATTCTGTTTTGTATTTATCTGAGTAAACATGAAATCAGAATAAAGGTTGTAGTAAAACTTGTAACTGAACTTAATATTGTTAGTAACTATACGATCATGGGTGTGCCGATTACGTTATACAGTGTTGTATATTTGGGCTTAGGTACACACTACGATTTTGCAAGTCAACAATTAATTTGAACATTTATTTCTTCAACTATAAAATGCATATGGAGTTGTGGCATACATTAAGGTAGGATTTGAGCAAATAAGATTTAAAAGTTTGCACTAGTCGCCTGTATAATTGGAATACAGGTAAAGATAGGACTTCAAGGGTCCTCCCCAAGAAATTTTGAAATTATAAAAGACAAAATAGTACATCTTAAGACATCTTCGATAAAGAATCTGAGAGAATTAGGATAAAATGTACACATTACCCGCCTGCACAACTTGAATACAAATAGGGATGAGGGCTCTGGGTCCTCCCCGGGAAATTTTGAATGGATACATGACAAAACGGTGCATTTACGCCATCTCTGACAAAATGTCTGAGCAAACCAAGTTAAAATGTACGCATACGCCTGCTCTTCTGCGTAATTTGAGTAAAAGTAGAGGTGGGGTTCGGGACCCTCTAAGAGAAATGTGGAAAATTCAATAAGGTAAAAGTTAAATTATGCATTTTAAAGTAATTTCAGACAAATGAATCTGAACAACTCAGGTTGACAGGTTTACCATCAACTCAGTTTTATAGAAGAATATATATACTAGATCTGCTAGAATTAGTATTTCTTTAAACAAAGAAAACAGGTGGCATATCAGGTTAGATATTTGTTTCAAATGTATCTGTTTTGTTTAGAGCGAAAACAGAAATTTTATTGTGAATATTATAGATATATCGAATGTAACAAAAACACACAAGTTGCTTAAGTGCCTCGATGTGCCTCCACGTACTTTATAAAAGAAGTATAATGTTATTAATAAGAGAGCGAAAATAGTCTACTTTCGTTTTAATACTCGACAATATACAGCTGTAGATATTTTATGAACTAGTTTAAATACGTAGAAATTACATATTTCACAGACTTATTGCACGTTCATGTTTTAAGTTGGATATTCAATTTCGTTGAGAATTTATAGAAATGACTTTGTAGGTTAACCTACACTGAAAACGAAACTAAAAGTAGGAATACCAGTTAAATACCAGTTAAATAAACATAGAGTAACGTTACTACTATCATATAGTCAGTATTAAAGTGTACACAGTGATTTATGATTTTGCACTCACACTTAACACAAAATACACAAATAATTACCTACCTTTCTAAACTGTACGCACAATGCTACTCCTTCTGCAATGGATTCATTTGCTTCGAAAACAAAATTAGATAGCGAATAAAGAGTGAAGTGAGTAAAGTCTACTTAACGTGCCATATAGAATGTCCACTGCATCAATTCGTGATCACTTTACAAGCTGTGTAATGTGTCAATTGATAAACCTTGACAGGGAAGTTTGAAAAAAAAAACTTCATGTACATAGATAGACAAAACGTTTCAAAGAATAATTAACTGAACTATAACAATAGAAAATTTCAAATAAATTTTTCATATTCAGAAAGCTAGTCTACTTTCGGTTTATAATCGATGTTAAATCAAATACCTTTTTAAATTCCGATCTGGTATGGCTAAAAAGATATAAATAGCACTTCACAAGTATTAAGTTCTAGTTTATTGATCAAGTGAATGACCGTTAATAGAAAATAAACAGCAACTTACGAAAAACGTTGAAAATAAAAGCGAAAGTTGGAAAATACATTCAAGTAAGTGGAAAGCGTAAGAGTATTAATATTGCAGTAAATTAAGCCCTGCCATATCCGTCGATTGTTTGTAATAAAGTAAATGACTCTCAATAAATAACTAGAATAAGACTAATACGCACAATGTCTTTTAAATTATCAATTTGAATTCGTTGTAAATAAAAAGTATCTTTAAAAAGTCCACCTAAGCCGCACGTACGTATACGATCTGATATTTATAAAGCAAAACAAAATGTATTTTTTTAAAGTTGTTTTTTATGTAGAACATATTTTACAGAACGTATATTTTACATCCTGTCATAATCTGGAAAACTTTGACAAAAAATAAGAATAAAAAGGAGGGGCCGAAAAGTGGGAGATGAAATGACCAGTTTGAAATCGTCAATGGATACGAAATGACCAAAAGTTGACTGTAAATCGTTCCGTATCAGAGTGGCAGAGTCAGCAGGTTTGTAGTCGAATTGACTACTGAGGGGATTCAGGTTTATGACGTAAGCTACTTCCACAGGAGTCTCACAATGGGTTATACTGTCCAACAATACAGCCCAGAGCATGTAATGCACACCCCTTAAGAAAATATTATCTGTACCATTCGAAAGCCTGTGAAATTTTTCATCCACCAATCAAAATGTACAATTTTAATCAACTGTTAAATGACCTTTACCCCAGATATACCGGCCTGCGGCCGGAATAATTCACCAACATATTAATGATTTCTAATATGTCATCCAAATCATAATGTCTTGTCTACATTTTGAGATTGAAAACGTATGTTTCCCACATTATAAACAAAGTAATAATGACCAATGTGTTGCTTTTATGCCCTTTCAAACATAGGGATTTCTAAATTTGCCTCTGTTTAGCTGAATGATTTGCGTCGTAATACAAATAGTACCTTTCATAAATATGTTGCAAACTCTAGAAGAAATGATTCAAATACAAACACATTATTCAACATTTAAGCATATTGTTTTTTAATTAAATTACTAAATCTAATAAGGAATTAATTTTGTTGAGACATATCTATTCTTCATCTAGGTAGTGCCCTATTTCATATTATTTACACTTAAGACCATTTGTTAAAAGTAACCAGCTGTTATTGATGATGTATTGTCAGAATGGCCACACTATTGATGAAATTACAAGGTGGCTTCAAAAAGCATCTAGCGTAAGTCTAGCTGATTTTTATCAAAAGTATATCTCTTTTCAAAAAGGTCTTTTATGTAAGTTGATAAATGTAGTTTGTTACAAATATGTTGCTTTTGACTTAGAAATGTTGTGATAGTTTACTTGTTAGCAACTAGACAAAATACTTTAAAACTCAAAACAGGCCTATTGTATCGTGAGTTAACCTCACTGTCTTTGGCGTTCTCTGCTTATTTCCATGCCTCTGTCTCAGTCTAGGTATTGCCGAAATCAAAGATCCATATAGTCCCACTGCCTCTTGAGCTAGAAACTTGTCAAACAAGGCTCCTTTCTCCGTTACGGCTTCTTGATTTATTGCTAGGTAATCGGATAAGTTACAAATGTATGTAGAAGTTTACTGACACAAGTAAAAGCGTCTTCTTTCAAAAAATCCAACACTAAACGCTCAGTGTCCTTGCCGAAAGGATACATTTTTTATTGTGATAGTATATTTTAATTGCGCCGACGTATAACCGCCCGAGTCTATATATAGTGATAAAGCATTGTTTTGCTATAAATTATTTCGATTCTAATATGTTCTTTATTGTAAAATGTATATCAAATATAATGGAACTGTTTCTTCGCGCAAGCATGGCGCCAATAGTAGGTATTTGTTAAAACACGTCAGGACCGGAAACGGTAATACGTCTTGCGGCAGAATTCAGTTCCAGCGAAATTTATTGCGAACTATTCAGCAAAGCGAATAACTAATTCAGTATGTGTATAAATTGATCAAAACATTTGTGCAATGTGACATTTCGTTTTAAAACATGTTATTAAGTAAAATATTTCATGAAATTTGAAAGCGCTATTTCTCGATTCGTACATGGCGCTAAATATCACGTTGACGTGACGTCAACAAAGCATCGTTGTAATGATTCAAACATTGTTAGCCATATTAGAATTTGGTATCACGCATGTTACCGCAGAGAGGATGATCTTGATTTTCATTGCTTTTTATATTTTATTTCTGATTTTCTTTTTGACAGTACAGGCAATCCCGACATTAAAAAGAAGTCAAAGTACAATTCATATAATTTTTAAAGATAAAGGCAAATTTTCAAGTCGACTTGTAAACGAAAAGTACTGATACTTTGACAGTCTAAATAATATGAATTACAACAGACGTCCATCAATCAATTATATTGTCTTAATTTTCAGAGGAGTTTCTGCCAGCACTTTTGTCAGGAATGTCGTAATTCCAACAATGGCAAGTGTATTCCTTTCGCAGAGATATATTCCTTTGCCAGCCAGAAAAGCTATATCGAAAATACCTCCCAACGATTTAAATTCCGGATCTGCCAAAACTCTCTCGCTGCTTTGGTTTGGTAGTGCATGTTCATCCTTGTGATGAAGAATCAATAATGCAGTATTTTCGGATTCTAAAATGAAAAGAAAATGTATAAAGTTTGAGATAACGAAACTGATACATACACAAATAGAAAAGAAATCGGAGAATATAAAAGGTGGAACGCTTTTTACAAATAACAAATGATAAAACATAAAAAAATATTTGAAGATGTATTTCGTATTAAATCTTATTCGCATTTAATGTTTTTCTGTTTTTTTTTAACATAAGAAATAATGACAATATAAAGCAAACATGTACTTTTTATTCCTTGGATTGCGTTAGTGGCATCGGTACCAATTCTTGAAGCATTAAAGCATAAAGCAAGTAGAGGCAAGTTTGGCTGAATGTCAGTCGACTGTTCACAAACTATAAATGCCACTTTTGTGTTTCCAAATATCTCCTTCCCACTTAACTGAGTCATGATTTCTTGCAAAGCCAACCCCATTTGGTCACTTCTTTTCTGACAGTAGAGCTGAACTATAAAGAATAAATGAGTTTATACAATTAGCTCTATAACACCTACTGATTATGTACTGTCACATAATATCAAGAAATGTTGAGACATCTTCTGTTCAAGATGATGTATTTTTCTTTTTGAAGAGTTTAACGTCAAACCAACAAATTTATAGGTCGTATGGGGACTTTCCAGATCCCCTGTACCCTTCCAAGCATTATTTCAGGCATAGGCTGGCCCGCAAAGAAGCTGGGAGGCTTTACTTAAATGATGTAAAAACCAAATTCAAACTGTTTATATTCTGAGTGTGAAAAAAAGGATCGTACTATATCTGCATATACTGCAATCGTAAAAAGCTACATGCATTAATATATTTATTTCCATATGTTTTCGTTGATCTCTGTCTTTCAATCAAAATTTATACAGACATAAACATTTTAAAAAAGAAAGTGTTTTATCAATATATATTATGACACTTATTCTACAGTAATTACAACACTGACATTACCTGGCACTAGCTGAATGCCTTCGTTTTCAAGTTTTGTGATTTTGGTTTTTAACTCATCGTTTTCCTTCATAAGTTGTTGACTTTTCTCTTCTAAAGTCTTCATTTTTGTCAAACAAAGTCTGTTCTGTTCTTTCAGTGATGCAATATTACGTTCAATGTCTTTAGGTGGTTGTTCATGGCGTTCAACATGTTCTACCTTCTTAATTTTATCAGAAACCTCTGGAACTTTCCCGGTCGATAAATAATGATCTATCTTCAAATCATCTAATGCTGGGATGCTGTTACTTATAGATTTCCTTGGGTCAGACCCCCTTTTTATCATTCGCGCAAACTGGCTTATTTCTTGTAGCAGCGTTGTCTTTTGGTGACTAAGACCATTCTGAAGGATAATGATAACAAAATTATTGAATTTATTGCAACTTTAGTTTACAAAATGTTGTACGAAGGGTAGAGTTATAAATACTTTTCAAGTGATTTAATTTTAAAAGGGAACATTACCTCAACGCTGGACAGTAGTTTCTTCGTCAGCTCTATATTGTCAAAGTGGTTTTGTTTGAACCCATCTGTGGATAAAGAAAACATGTGCATCAAGACCTGTGGAGAGTATTTGTATGTTTTAACGTAAGATGAAAATTTCCCTAAGTATAAGCCATAAAGTGCAATTTTATAAAATAAATTACGACAGCGAATTAGATTTTCTTACAAAATATTCATTTCGGGCGCGCTACATCGCTAGGTACCGAGGAGTAACTGTTTTTAACAACCTTACTTTAGATAAACATATAAAGAATGTTGCAGTAAGGTCAAAAACCGAGTAGGCGACAACAGTGTGGTTCATTTGCCTTCAGTTAAAAATGAAAATAAATTTTATTTTTTGTTGAGTTTAGAGTCACGCCCACAGAATTTAAGTAAAACTATGACTTTTCCAGCTTTTGATGGTGGCGGGAACTTGGATAGAACTACCAGTCTTCCTTAAGCCATCTGGCTTCTTCACATTAAGGATTTTGCACTCAAAGCGATGTTTAGAACCGATATAGGTTAGGGGCAAGTTATTTTAAGTCAAACCGTACCCACTCGGCCACAGAAAATCCTCTTGGAAATAGAGATTGGTTACATTAATTAAATAGAATTAAACGATGACGTAACATGATTCTCTGATATTTCAACAATATATGTATAAAAACGGTAGTTTATAACATTCACCTTGAATAAATCGAACAAATTTGTTAGGTGTTGATAGATTTAAATCATATCGAAAGGAATATTGGTGCTTAGACTTACCTGTTTTATCTGGATTTAACTCTTCAAGCTGGCGCAGAAGTTGCGTAAACGTGATGTGCATAGAATCTACGGAAGACGCAATGCCAAGTAGCATACCATCCAGTTGGGATAATTGAGACTGGAAACATTAGATGAATCCATTTGTTTTGTAATATAATCACCAAATTGTAGCACATATTTTGAAGTGTAAAATATATTTGGTTTTATATATTTGTTCACTTTAAAAGAACATTCATCCACTGATCAACATGAAGAAATACAAGGAATGCTGAAGTTGCATTTAATTACTCTTGCGAGTTTAATCGATTGGAAGATTTCATTTCTTGCCGATATTCTAAACAAGTTATTCACCTGATTTAACGTGTCTACCAAAATATATAGGACTACGGTGTACTCACCTGACATTCAACCAGAAATTTATTTTCAGTTTTTGTAAAATGCTGACCCATTGCTGAGGTACTTTCAGTATCTGCAAAAGAGAGAATCCACTTGATTAGAATAAGATAGACATATAGTTAAATCAGTTCTGTGTATTTATGTTGAAAATTATCATAAAATTGTTATCATAAAATTGTTTCTTAAAGTTACTGGATAATTTCGGGTCATTTTCGATTTTGACACAAGTTATTCTGGCCTTTTCAGAACTTGAATACAACACTAACAAGGTTTTATGACTATTCCGCCGAATTTATTATCCTTACACTCAGTTGAATACAACACTAACAAGGTTTTATGACTATTCTGCCGAATTTATTATCCTTACACTCAGTTGAATACAACACTAACAAGGTTTTATGACTATTCCGCCGAATTTATTATCCTTACACTCAGAGTTAAAAATTTAAAAACTGTTTTACATGTTGTTGTAAAATCTGCTTACCTTTATCAAATGATTTTAGTTCCTACTTTCGTTTTCGTTTTAGAACACTTGAAATAACAATATCGGGTTTCCGCTAAATGCTATAGATAAACTTCCTCGTTTTTGTCCTTATTAAAGGATGTATTTAGTTTCGGACTCGTGACTGTGTGCAGTTAGATACAAAGTCCATCTTTTCGCGAGACAGCAGTTTTTTTTTCATATGAAAATGGGTTACAGCATAGCCCGATTTCTCTGAAGTGTACTATTGAAAAAACTGCACAATACATCAAGTGAAGAAGTACACATTCATTCTACAGAGGGGTGCGTCATTAATCAATGAATTTTAAATCTGAAAATAGAAAAAAAGAACTTCTATAAATTACATATCACCTACATATTCCACGCCTTTTACAAATGAAGACCACTTGTTCTTTAATCCATCTTTTGTGACTGACGACAGTTACAGTTAGGGGAAAATCAAATTTAGTATGAAGTCTATTATCTAGGTAGATAAATGCAAATTATCCCGAACTGCCATCATATTACCAATACATGGTCGGTCATTTCCTAGATTACATAAATGAGTAGATTTTGAAAGTGAGTCAAACACTGATATAATTATATAGATAGCAAAGAGTTTCGGCTATAATATGAAGCAAATGTTCATTGCTTGGAAAACTGTCCTATTAAATTAATGCTCTTAGCTTTTATTCGTTAAAAACGTAGCAGGTTTTTGTATTGTGATTCAATATAATACAGTGATCAGCCCAGGTCACATTTTGACCCATATACTAATATTTACACACTTTTTAATAACATTTATGCACAGTTCGTTTTCGTAAACATCATGTTTGTAAGCATTAAAGATTGCGTTTAGTAACCTTAACTCAGGGTTCCATATTTTAATGTGTCTTGTATAAGAAAAACGCGAGCTCAAGCTAAAACAAAACATAATCAAAAAGTAGAAAGGTCATTTTGCAAGTAGAGAAAATTTGGTTTGAAAACGTGTATACACGTATGACCTAGTAATCGAACTGTAGTGTTGCATATTGTAAAAATTTTATCAATATATTATACTACACATGAATGGTTTAGAAAAAGGCAAATTTAATTGCATCATGTACATAATATTTGTATATTGTATCTGTTATTTTACTCAACATTGACCACTGATTTGAAAACATATCATCTTATTTTTGGAATACCATAAACCAAATGTACCAGAAATGTAAAACAGATAAGTTCACGGACAAATGTGGTCGGTAACAAAAAGGACGAGGGTTGATAGTATCTAAAAGGTGAGGTAAAAAGATTCCAGTACACGCTGTTATACATGTAGCCAGCCAAGTAACATCAATAAAATCTATCCTTTTTTTATGTTTTGATAGGGTCATATGGCGACTTTCCAGCTTTTGGTGGTGGAATTTTTTTTTTATCACGGGTTGAAACCTAGGTAGAACCATCGACCTTCCATAAGCCGACTGGATGGCTTCCTTACATGAAGAATTCTACAACCCAAGCGAGACTCGAACCAACATCAATGAGAGGCAAGTGATTTGAAGTCAGCAACTGCTCGGCCCCTTATAAAATCCAACAGAAGATCCTTTGTAAGCATAGAACGCAACCAAGCAATATAATAGCAGACTCGCTTCAATCTAAGTAACAACAACAACGACATTTTATTCAGCATTAAACACCTGAAAGGTGTATATATAGCCAATAATGTACATGCATATACAATTGTGAATTTGAAATCTGATGCATTAGCATCATTAAATATATGAGAAAAATTGTCAGAGAAGTATAAATCATACTATCCGTCCTTTAAATTCTTAAATTATTTGCAAAGAATATAAATTTTGCTAAATTATTTACAGTACTTTTATCATGTTTATTATCTTCGGACATAAGGTTTTCAACGGCCAATGACAACATATCGTTCAGTGTTTTAATAAATCCATTTACTCAGAGCATCAGAGCAATTGGTTTTAAGCATAGCCTTTATCAGCTGGCTGCACTTAGTTCTGGTCAGTGGGTGTCACGTGCCGAAGTCAAAGTCAGAAGAGGATTGTACACCACTGGAAGCTCCTACCCCTCGTCCCGGTTGAGTGATGGTCACCGCTGCTTGATGAGTATGGCTTCTTTCACCCGCCGTTTTAGATGTATGTCCTTTTACGTTAAGACTTTTTTTTATGTGTTTTGGGGGTCAATGTGGTGTCCAGTTTGTTCATAGTCTTCATGTAGTGCAGAGTTAGATCGATATACATACGCTTTCATTCTTGTTTCTAAACATCTTCAAGTTTCACCAACATAGTCATACTTGCATTGTTCACATTTCACATAAAAACATCCCCACATTTCTTCATCTTGCCTGTTTTATCTTTCACATGTGTGACATGCGAGCGAATGGAATTGAATGGCCGATGGTACATATTCACACCTTGCTTTTTAAATCCTGTGTTAGGCTTCTGAAGTTCTCGAATGTAAAATGTAAGAGATGCCGAGTTTTTCCGCCCAATGGAACAGGGTTCTCACAACAGATCCCATGTTCTAGATGGTGGTTGGAGTCAAAATTGATGTACTACCGTGGCTTTTGTGGGACCGTCATCATTGACATGAACACAAATGTCAAGAAATGGAATCTTGCCATCATCCTTGCTTTCTGACGTAAACTTGATATGCTCATCAATGGGGTTCAGGTGGTTGGAAAACTCTGTGGTAATAGTGGAGTATCTGAACCATACGGAAGGAGGGTTCCTTGCAGTGTGCAACGCCTCTTTCTCAAAATGCTCCATGTAGAGGTTTGCTGCAATGAGAGAGACCGGGGACCCCATTGCCATCTCTTGTTTATGTTGGTAATATTGTACTTTATAGATAAAATATGTACTGTACTCCTGGTGGCACGTGACGATTCAAATTTACGTGACACCCACTGACCAGAACTCAGTGCAGTCAGCTGATGAAAACTATGCGATACAGCCGAAATATCCAGGTAAAAAACAAAACAAAAAAACAATTGCACTGAGTAAATGGATTTATTGGAAGTATGGACATCCCATAGCAAGAGATCAACCTTCACTGTTGTATCATTCAGTTGCTTTTATTAGAAAACAATTCAATATCTTTTTTTCTATCATATCCAATAAAATATCTGAATAAGTGCCAGTAAATGAAAAGTCTTACAGTGTATCTAAAAACTACAAGCGCGGGATTAACACTGGAAATATATTGCACTAATGCAATCGTCTTTTAGGAGGTGTCTCTTTCCTGGGTCTTACAGATGAATTGGGAACAATATCTTATTATTCAGACGTGACAAGAGCTATAACTTATAGAGATGGA
This sequence comes from Mercenaria mercenaria, assembly GCF_021730395.1. NCBI lineage: Eukaryota > Metazoa > Mollusca > Bivalvia > Venerida > Veneridae > Mercenaria > Mercenaria mercenaria. The sequence continues at coordinate 22,576 of NW_026460855.1, read as the reverse complement.
ACGCTACTCCGAGCCTATAACATTTTACGCGCGATGCTTTGGGAATAATACTCTATTTTTTTTCCGATCCACCATATTTACATTATTAATTCGTAAATATCTTTCGGTATCGTGCTGTGAGAGTACAGCTTGTAGTACCAGTATGTTAAGTGAATGATAACTCAAATTCAAAACATTGCACATAGAAAAATAACGAATAATAACTACCCAATATATATTTTTAAGAAATCTCCTGCAAATTATGTTTATTTGTATATAATAGACAATATACTATCATTCATTGTTTTCTTAGACTAGTCATATTATGTCGCTTGTCTCCTGATGAACGTTATAAGACTGGAAATGGTGTTGATATTCATGTCGCAAGAGTAGATACCCATGTCAGACTTGAAGGCCATGTCGAATATTCCACCAGCACCACGCAACTCTTTTGCCATCAGTATTCGTTCACTTGCTTGATTAGGCAAGGCGTGCTCGTCTTTGTGATGGAATATCGTAAGTGCCATATTAGGAGCCACTAAAATGAAAGGTCAAGTGTCAATAAATCAACTTGTACTATTAGAATAGATTATAAGTTACCTTCTATTAGCAAATTACGAGAACAAAACTAACAATTAAAAGCCAGAAATATACCTAAATGTCATGTACATTTTTGTACTACTACATTTGTATATCATGTAACGACAAGCTGTAATTCAGTCTTAGCCTGTTCATAAAAGTTTATCAGTTGCAAGTGATATAGCATTTGTACTAAATAGATAGCATGTACTAGGTGTTTCGATAACACGAACTATGTCAGCATTCTAAAATTAGTAACTGCATTCATTTGAATATGACATTTTAGTATAGTTATTCAGTAATGTAAGAGCCTAATCTATTGAAACGTACATGCCAGTCCTTGGGTTGCGTTGATTACGTCAGTTCCAAGGCGTGAAATCGTCACACATATCAACAATAGAGGTATGTCGGGCAATACATCTGAGGGACGTGATACCTTGAAGAAGCTTAGTTCTAGCTTGTCATCAACTGACTTCATTTCGGTTTTCAGCGAATCAATGAGTTCCTTTTCTATTTCTGATGTCCATCCCATGCTTCGTTGACCGTAGAGCTGAACTGAAAATCAAATCATTCTTGTCAAAATACGTTTTACATAAATCAGTGAAATTGAGTGCAAAGGAAGCAATATATTACGTTAATGCACATACATACATACATACGAGACAAAACCTATCTATTTTTGTGCAGATAACAAGGACATAATCACTGCAATTTCAAGAAACAAGAATATGATTATATTTTAGAGCAAATTGAATTGTTTAGATGAAAAGAACGTTTTCAAGTGTACGTATCAAGTTAGAGACAATATAACGTCTACCAGATCAAAACAATATTTGTGACATGAAATTTACGAGAGATAATTCAGTAACCTTGAATTGTCTTTTTACTCATAATTTGAATAAGTTCATTATTCTTCGCTTCATATTGGTTTGCAAGCATAATGTTTTCTGACTTCTTTTCATCGCATTCTTTCTTTATGATCTCCATTTCCTCACTCAACGCTAGCAATTCGGATGTCTTCTTTTTAATTTCTGGTCTCAGTCTTTGTATTTCTACATTTTGTTCATTTACTTTATCCCGTAGCCTTTCTTTATCTTTCTCTGTATTCATCAAGCATGCTGACAACTCGTTGTTTCATATGCAACTTAATGTTTTCTTCTGTAATTGTCGTTTTCTCTGACTCATACTTTGTAATTATATTTTCTTTATTTCTGACTTGTTGTTCAAAGTTTGATAACTTCCTTCTTAATTCAGTAATGTCTTTGTCTTTTTCAATCAGTTTGCTATCGTAGGTTTTATGCTGTAATTCTGTTTCTTTTGCAGTTTTCTCTATCCTATATTTTAATTCTGTGATACTTTCTTCTTTTTGTTTAATGGCTGCAACCAATGAGCTGTTTTCTTCGGTCATTTCTGTTATTTTTTGGTCTTTCAATGTCAGCATTGCTTGAGACGAACTATCTAATGCCTCCTTTTCCTGTCTTACTTGGTTAAGCTTGAATGCCAAGCTGTCATTTTCTTTTTCAATTTCACTGCATTTTGAACGAAATGTAGATACTTTATCTTGCAAACAGTTTTTATTTTTCTCCAGTTCTTTAATAACAGTCTCGTGTTTTACTAATTGCTTACTTTGAGAATCGCTTTTAACTTTAAATTCATTTTTTTTGTTTCTGTGAACCGGCAACCTTTGCCCTCAGTTTTGTGAGTTCATTTTGCACATGCTCAATCCTTTTTCTCGAATTATTCTCTTCCTCTGTTAATCTCGATTTTAAGTTTTGAATCTTGTTTTCAAGAATTGCATTTCTTTCTGTCAAAGTTTTATTTTCATTTTGAATAGTTTCAATATAATGGTCTTCAGCACAATGCCACTCATTAGTGTCGTTTATATATGCGTCTAGTTTTAGAGTATTGAATCCTCCTGAGTCGGCTTTGAAGATTTCTTCTGCATTGAATATGACGAAATGCAAAAAAGTGATTAGCGAATTGACAACATCCTGTTTTTCAGTACAAACAATCCTCTGAAAATATAATAGAGCATATCTAAAATATAGATATAGCAAAGACTTGACATACACAACGTTATAATAGAAGTATTTTAGAGCAAAAGTTAACTGGTGATTACGAAAAGTAGTGTCTTTTTATTATTTACCTACCTCCATCTTGATCAATAGTCGTGCAGCGACCGCCTTGCGTTCCCAGATATTCTTGTTTGTCAGGACCGCTTTGTCATCTGTAAATGAAAAATAATTGGTTTTCCTCAAAACAAATGCGCTACCGCAATTTGAAGAAAGCGCTATTGCAAAGGAAATTATACTAATGTCTTATTAATTTTGACATGCTATCTAATTAATCTATTCAACTGGGCATTTTTAAAACGATTAACGTAGATAACCAGTGTTCCCACTACATTCGTTTTGGCCAGGAAATATCTTTCACTGGCTAGATCAAAGTCAATTTCATATCATAAAATACGTTTGTTTATCATTAATATGACGACATTGGAATTTTACCTGTATCTCCGTCACTTATGTTCAGGTACCTAAGTAGCATTTCTGCTGTTGCGTGCATCGCATCGAGAGACATTAAAAGCTTGACCATGGTTTCGTCTAGTTTATATATATTATCCTGCAATGAAATAACTACGGTGGTATGTTTAGGACATGCATCTATTTTATTTTTAAGATTAAAATTTCTCGATCGCTTGACATCTTATCTCAAGCGGTCGACATCTTATCTCGTGCTCACGACATCTTACCTCGAGAGCATCATATCTTTTCTAGACCGAACGATATCTTAACTCGAACACTCGACATCGTACATCATGCGCTAGGCATATTATCTCGAGCGCTCGACATATTGCCTCATCTCGTTCGCACGACATCTAATCTCGTGCGCACGACATCTTATTTCGAGCGCTCGACATATTATCTCGATCTCTCGACATCTTAACTCTTGCGCACGACATATTATGAATCTCGAGTGCTTGACATCTTATCTCGTAAGCGCAAAATCTTATATAGCGCGCACTACATTTTGTCTCGAACACTCGACATCTTTTTCCGTGCCCATGACATCTTATATCGAGCGTACGACATCTTATCTCAAGCGTGCGACATCTTATCTCGAGCGCTCGATATCATATCTTATCTCGAGCGCTCGACATCTTTTCTCGTGCGCACGACACCTTAGCTCGTGGGCACTACATCTTATCTATATATGGAACCTAGTTGTGTCATCAATAAACACATACGGACAAGTAGATAATTAGGCCCCCTATGATAAGATGTTATTTAAATTTCCAACAAGTACAAGTTTATCATATCGTTTGAAAAAGCAGTGTACATTTTTGACCATCCTTTCTTTTAACTTGATTTAAACAAACATAATTAATGATGTTTACTGTACGTTAGAATAGGAACAAATCGTTGTTCGGCTAAAAATATCAAATCGCACAGTGTCAGAAAAGTTATGAAATAGCATGCATGCATGAAAGGGAAACTGGGATATTCTTTGATATATGGGTGAAGCCTACATACTAAATCTTTATTTTGTCAGGGACTTAATGATTTATTCATTTGAGTCATCGCTGACATTTTGCTGCGTGTGCTTTAAATTACAAACCCGTGAAACGCTTATAAGTCATTCTCGCAAACCAGATGTCTACCATGACGGTACCCCGTCAAACTTCTGATGAATGAGACTGCTTATAAGTATAAACGAAACAAAAGCAAAAGACGATGGCAGTCACATGTTTTTACTGATTATCTGAATTCACGCAATTGGCCTTAATATAAATTATATAGATTAGATGTGCGCTCCAGATAAGATGTCATGCACTCGAAATAAGATGGCGAGCATACAAGATAAAATGTCGTGCGCTCGAGATAAGCTGTCGTGCGCTGGAGATACAATGTTGTGCGCTCAAGATGTCGCACGCACGAGATAAGATATCGAGCGCTCGAGATAAAAGATCATGCGCATGATTTAATCTTGAAACAATATGTCCTTAACATACCACCGTAATTAACAGACGGTCTAACAAATAAATGTTTCAAATTAAGAATTTTCTCACAGGTTAAAATTATATAATTACCAGTACTAGTAGGTAAGTAAACACTATGTTTCAGCTCAATTCGCTTGCTTTTTATATGGTAAAATCACAGCATATTAACATTTCTAGAAAACTAAATTTTATAAAAATGGCCTATTAAAATAATGTAAAAATTGCCTTTTTAAAGATTATGAATAAAGTCCCTTTAAATGTAGTTAAAAAACAAAAGACATTGTTTCAGTTTGACGTTTAACAGAATAGAATAGAACTGAACAGATTTTTTATTACAAAACATACATTTTGCAACAACATGTGAATAGATATACAGATAAGTATATAGAAAGGCGGATGCGGAGATAGAGATGTTGATCTAACATTTTTAAATAAGTAAAATGAATATCTACGTAAGGTCAAATTTTGAAGTAAAAAAACTTTTACATTGGGTTTTTCCAATATTTGATATGAACCGGTAAACTACTTTTAGGTCCAATATTACAGACAAACTTATTACAGATAAACGGAAACAGAACTTTGATTGAAACAGATCGGAAGAAACTTAACATAAATTTGTTGTTTATACTTTGGATTCGGGAGTCGCTCTTCCTCTTTATATTTTAACAACAATGTTGATGTTACATTTTAGACACAATAATGCATGCGATGCCAATTATAATATTAAAAAAATAAAAATAAAAAGAATAATATACCACCTGAATTTTAGCTATGTGACCTGAGCCATACCTTACACTCTTTTTGAAGCTTCAACTGATTCTCAACTTCATCTGTCTTTTGACGTGACCAAAGGCTTCCCATACTGAATGTCATGAAATTCTAAAAGTATATGAAAACGAAAGTGCACGACGTGACACTTCTGTTTCTTTTGACTTTAAATTTTTCTAATGACATAAAAAATGTTTCGAGTATGTGCAAATGAGCTTCATAATTTTATGTGAATTAAGTGTTGTTTTAATTTTTTTAATTTTTTTTTTGTTTTATTGCATGCCAAAAGGCGGATTAAAATGCTTAAAACGACCAAAGAAGCAAATAACTAAAACGAGGCAATAGGTAGAATGGAAAACATGTATTAATTAAATGGCATTAAGTTGTATTATAATTATGTTCTTACCGTAAATTCTTTTTTCAATGGATTTGAACTTTTCTACTTTCTCTTTTCTTTGGTAAATAGCAAGACTCTTTTTCAATGAATTCGCAGTTTCCTACTTTCTGTTTCGTTTGGTAATCCAAAATTTGAAAATAGCAATATATATATACGTATATATATCAATTTTACTGTTTACATGACCCACATTTTGCATTGATAACATTAATCGACAGACCGTTACATAGCTTACAGTTTAAATTACAGTTCATTTTACAGCCTAGTCGTGTCACTTGATTATTTTTTAACGTTTTTTTTTTTTAAAGTTGATTTATTTTCTAATATGTTCTACATCCTTAAACATGCTGTTCTTAATATTGCATACATTTGTTCCCAAATCCTTCAGCATGTTAGAAATAAATAAATAAAAAGAAATATGTAATAAAAATAATCGTTATCAACAAACTTGTTATTCTTATGGATACGTTTACATGACGTTAAGGCCTTATTCGTTTGGACACTCTAAACAGTGTATATGTTCTGTAATAGTTTATTCTGGTACCCTGCCTTTTTGAGATTATTCTTTCTTTCTTTCTTTTTCTTAAATATTCATCATGTCCGCTTGAACACTAAATAAATGTTCTCTTTTCTTCATTGATTTAGAGTATGGCTGTGGAATTTTCTCAATAGTGAAATGGATTTCCGCCCCAGCAGGTGAGGGTATGGGGAGCCTCTCACAGATTTAAAAAAAAAATCAAATCGTCATTTCGTGCGATTTGGAGTGTATTTGATAGCTTACTGATGAGTAGATATGCGACTCATTTTATCGCTTTTTTACTGTGAATAGTTGGTTGTACATATAATATCTTTGTACCATTTATTAGAAAATTAATGAAAACTTAAATAGGCATTTTTTATACATTTCATTCCACTATAATTGTGAAAAGGTATATAGCTACACATTATCATTTTTGCATTAAAGTAATGCTCCCCTGATCTTTCTAAACATAATATTCTATGATACAAATAATAATTAAAATAGCATGTAGCATGTACATGTACATAGGTGAGAATACTTGGCGAGTTCACATTAGGCCATCGGTGCGTATACATGTGGAGCCCGTAGATTTCCCGTATCTCCCTTTTGCAGGAGGCGGCGGTGCGATTTTCCTACGGATTCACGGGCTCAGCAGCCTTTACGAATTTTTTTAGTGAAAAGTTATACAAATTTGAAAAAATCGCAAGCCCGTAGCCCGTAGACACGTCACATGTAGCATATCAACATCCCTGCACGGGCACCTATAGAAGGCCGCGCGCTGGCCGTGCAGCCAACGCACGATTTTCCGTGGACATAGTGCCCAAAAGAAATCGTACGGAGATTGTAGACTCGTGGGACTTTCGCACGACCCTCGCATAGCTGCTGCAAGGTTGCAGCTTGCTGCCCGTGCGGTATCCTTAAAATCGCACGGATATTAAGCAATCATTGCGTGACAGCCCTACAGAGGCCGCTCCATTGCCGTGCGGCGGTCTTGATATGGACAAAACATATTTTTGGTGGTTATATATATTGGCCGTCTCAAACATGTTTTCATTGTAGGTCTGCATACCTGCGGTTATAGTTGAGGCAGGTCAGGTGAAGAGAGCATGCAATGATTACAAACCTGGCCGTCCTTGATGAGCAGCAGGTGGGACGGGTCACCCTGGGATACTACGACACCCTGATACAGGAGTTGATGCGGGAATCGCATGAGGACTTCAAAGCTTACCTCAAAATTGAGCCACACATGTTTCAGAAGATGTTGGACGGACTGACCTCCAGAATTTCTAAGCTATCTCCTCCGCGCAATTTCTGTATGCAGGAAGCAGTACGGGCGTCGTACGCTTTAAAAAACGCATGACCAAATGAATTTTCTGTTGTTTTTCTAAACAGTTATAGCGTGAAACTGTATTTGTCTTACAATGTATTAATAATTGAAAAATATATTGACAGAAAAAATGCACAGGTGTAAAATTTAATTTCATACGCAGTTTCTTGTAAAAAAATACAGAATTACCTATGTTAGATTAATTCCTCATAAGGCTAGATCTATTACTCGTACAAAGTCCATAATAAAAACAAACACTTTTACAGTAATGCATTAATCATATCAGCACCTAATGATTTTCGCACCAGCACTTTCTGTAAATAAGACTACCTTGGATGAAGGTTGGCAAGCCGATCAATCTAAATCTATGATGGCTTTGATAGATACATCCATCGCCAGATTCAGCAATGAAACGTTAGGTAAAATTTGTAAAAAGCTATCGAGGCTCAATCCATTGATCTTTTCAGATATAAACGGTCATCAACAGACTTTATATAGTAGTCGCAACTTGACCGCGATGGTTGACCTTAGGCTGATTATTCATATCGATTATTTCATTATAGAAATCAAGGGTGCTTAGGGTAGCCTTGTATATTTATATGGAATTAGTTTGAATACAGTGCAGTATCAATGTAATATATACTTACATTTGATCAGTTAAAACTTTCCAACACACTAATTTGTATTTACACAAATTTATATTTCCATTTTTCTCGGGCAGCTCGTGTTTTACGAACACTCCTTTTCAATAATAGGTTGTGCCTCATTATGTATTATAATGCAAAGGTCAACCATCGGGGTCAAGTTGCGTCCACTATACAAAGGTTACAGCGTCATTAATAGTAACTACATGCAAGTTTGTGAGCGTAACGAGCCGAAAAAATAAAAAAATGGACATTCAAGGGTATTTTGAAGTAATGAAACATGTAAGCTTTGCAGAAAAAGGGGTGTACGATCGCACCCGTCGCATCTCCCTCCCGGTTACGCCCTTGTTGAACCTAGCGAATTTAAACATTCATTGTTTACCTGTGCACAACCAAAGTTTGATTGAAAAGCGGAAGTAAATCACTGGTCTATTAAATAAGATGTAGCAGGGAATCCATTTTAACGAAAAATTAAACGTTCGATTGGTTTTCTTTTAATCCCTTCATTTATTTATTGTTTTGTAAAATTATATTGATGCTCATTTATAGCTTACTTTTACACAACTGCGATTATTTCTTATACATAAAAAACAAAACAAAATGATTACCTGTTTAAATCGAAAGCAAAAGTAGGAAAGTCCCGAACGTTTCTGCGTAAGTAAACTTAGTACGTAAATTGTGATATTTTTAATAATAAATGATATTTTAAGTTACCATAGTTATATTCAATATTTTTACTAGATTAATTGTTCGTTCAATTAGCTGGTTGAACCATTAAAATTTCTGTTAATATGTAATTTTACGACAAATAAATAAAAGAAATCTGTGATAGTGTTATAATTCCCAAATTACTGTTTAGATTATATGTTGTATGTTTATATCTGCATTTTAATTTGATTAAATCTTTATATGTAATTTACATTTTTAGAAAATGATTATAAAGAGACTGAATGATTCGAGCCAGGGACATAGATTTCGAAAGTAGTACATTTCAAACCAAAAGTAGTCACTTGAAATTATGTCTTTAAACATCTGCATTTAATCTCGTAGGCTATGTTAACGTGATAATGTACTTTCCCTAAGATTTAGTTGTAAACTGCTTCATTTTCAGTTATTTAAACAGTAGAAAAAGTTCATTGAAGAGACATTTGTGTTCCAGTTAAAATTATTTCGTTTTGGATCAGCAAGAGCAAGATGTGCTCCGTGTTTCGCAAAACCAAGTATAAGTTTCGAGAGGGTGTGGTGGGTATTACTTTTATTACTAGTCTTTTCTCTGTACTAATTAACAGCTTAAAAAGTTAACATGATAGTCCTATTGTATCCATATCGGCAATGTTATGTATTTATATATCGGTAATGTTATGCATTTATAGGTTCCAAAAGTGCAGCACTACTTTAAATGTGAGCTTTTATTTCGTCATTCTATGTTGTTATTGAGTTCTATTTGTTCCATCATGAGATATTATCAATGTGCTATTATTTCAACATCATATGTTATTAATACGCTGTTTTTCATCATCATGCATATTGTGTTTGAGCTTTTTTATCATCGTGTATAATTATTAAAAGGCTGTTATTTCATCATCATATAATATTATGATCGAGGTTGTTTCATAATACTTATTCAATGAGACCACGAAATGATAACACTTGTTAGCTGTGCTGCTCATGTCTATACATAAAAATTACACAAGTAGAACACATATAAATAAGTATTTAAAATACATGTATATGTAAATGTATAATTCTAGGATGATGTAGACGTCTCTGTTACTGAGTTTGCAAGATCATTGGACAGTTTACTGGCAGCTGTAGGAATGTTAATATGTTACGGTATGAAAAAAGTTTTTTTCTGCTAAAGTTAGTCCCATCTTAGAGGTTAACATCTACTTTGAATTGATCTGAAGAACTACAAGTAGCTGTCAGGTAAAGCGTGCCTGTTTGTAAACTCATCAAAATCAAAATTTCATCTTAATACAAATTAACAGATTTTTTTTCAACGCCTCTGAATCATACACTAAATAAAGTAAACCTTTCTATGTGGGATCACGACAGAATGAGTGTCGATCGGCTCTGATCACGTTATAAGGTGGACTAGCAATAAGCTTCTTAAGTTTAAATGAATTGTGAAGCACGTATATTTATATTTCAAATAATATGTTAACGTGATAGGTGGGAGAGACTTTAGTTAAACTAAATACTTAAACAGTATCAAAATCTGACTTATTTATTTATGTTTTAGCTACATTTTCCAAGTTTATCACTTTGAAAAAAAAATGTAACTTTATAATTATGTTCCATATCTGTTATCAAAGAGTTTGCATTTAGAATTTCAAACATGAAAAATTCGAGCATCGATATTGATATTTTGTGTGTTTGCGCTGCTGTGGCTTACTGTGTAGGGAGACTGTGTTTTGAACGTGACTTTCCATGCTGAAATCCATCCTTGCTTTTGTTCCCCCTTCCCCTAACACCTAACTCTTTTGTCTACCCCTTAATCCTTTTTTTTTGTATTTTGCATATAATTGTCCGATTTAAAAGCAACCCTTCAACTTTATTTTTTTTCCGCTACAGTTTCTTTTTGTTTAGGGCCTACGTTGCGATGTATGGCTCTAAAGCTGTGTTTGAGTGCTCTGTGCTTCCAGGAATTCTACTCTTACCTTTTATCTTTTATTGCATGAATGCTATTTTGTGTATATAGAAACTATCCATTGTCATGCCTTATACCGACTATAAGAAGAATAATGTAATAGCTTCTTTAAAGGCGGAAATCTATTAAATTTCAGTTTTACTAATATCGTTATTTTCTTCAGATGGAAGTAGTGAGTCAGCAAATACTTCGGGAAAATTCCAGCAACTTCAACGCCAATGCCGCAGAAGGCAAGAAGTACGTTTCTTTTGTTTTTACAGTTTTATAAGACTATAATAGAAAACACGTAAATTTAATACGAGAATTTGTTTAAAGACTGAGTGTAATATCATTCCAAGTCTCACGCTCTGAATAAGTTTAAATACTAGAATGGTCGAAAATCGATTCAAGATAGTAAAAAGTTACGTCACATTCATTGATGAAAATATCAAGTGTGCAGAGTTCAACCAATAAGAAAGGACATCGGACATTATGCTAGGGATTTTGCCCAAATTTCAATGCTATCTCATGACTTTAATAGTTGATAATTTTATATAATTGCTTCAAATACTCATAAATAAGTTACATTCATATCAAAATATCACAAAAAATAATTTCATTTCGTATCCGTTTTCTTGAAATTCGAACAGTTTGTGCCTAAGGGTAATATTTTTTTGAAAACTGTGTATTTTTAGTAAAATAAACCCATGCACTTCAGATATATTTATATGCTAATGTTTTAAATTAATAAATAAACGTTTACAATGCAGATAATCCATTTAAATAACATTTACGAAATAACTGAAAAGCGAAAACTTAAAATTTTAGCACACATCTCAGTTCCTTTCACCTGAGCGCCGATTGATAAATACATGTAATGCAACGATTACAGCCTATTGTCTATTTTCTTAGCATCGATTGTTATACGTTATTGACCCATGCATGTACAAAACTGACCGGGTTTTATAGGAGGAGTTATATATTGAATACATGCAGCGGTTTTTCAGATTCCTAAATTATCTGTAGGCCCAGGTCTGCTGTGCTTAAATAATAGTGGCTACGCCACAGAGTCATGCACCTTTTAGCCTATAATGTTTTATGCCTAGCAAACATTTAAAATTAATGTGCTTTCTGTATCTCCAGTATAAAAAAAGGATAAAACAACAATTTAATACATGAAGTAATTAAATACCGACTGATCCAATATATCAATGGAACAGAACTTTACTAGCCCGTACCAACATTTATGTAGATATTCCTGGTGTGTCAGTGTTAGTTCTTTGGAGGTCGTTACTAGTATTTCAGGCGGCTTCGGAATAAGTTTCAAACGTGTGGGCGAATTGGTGTTAATTTTGGGGGTGTCAATGTTAGTTCTGGGGGCGTCAGTGTTTGTTCTCGGGGCATCAGGGTCGGAATTGATGTCTAGCGTAGTTCTGTTAGAATTGAGGATGCTGGATCCAGCGGTTCTTTGGTTAGAATTAAAGCAAAGGTTGTTCTTAAAAATGCATTCTAGGTGTGCCATAATTGTGTCTGCAAAGGGTAAAATGGCATTTGCACCGTAGTGGCACTATTCCCATAGAAGTTTGTCTATATCTCTTTGTCATGTTCAGGTTGAAGACACATGCATATAGTCGTATATGTCTAAGCCACTTGTTTGGTTCATGACTTGCGACAGGTGCAATTGTCTCAATCCTGATGACACTCAATCGACGGACTTCGATTGTCAAGACTTATCAGGGTCAGTCTGCTTTCAAACTTGACTTTCTATGTCCACATCTTATTTATTATAGTGTTTTGTATCCTTGAAATATTTACAAATAACGAATAAAGTTGTAGATATGTAAGGTTTAAGAAACACATGCAATAAGTGTCAAAATATTTTAATATGTAAAATTAATTTGCTGTCACCCTGTGAGTAGCTTTTTTAATTTTTAACACTTTCCCACCTGTGACCAAGCACCATTTTTGCAGCATACTTATATAGTAATGATTTACAAAGGCATGTAAAATATTTTGTTGCGTCACTGGGGGTAAATAGAAATGAGAATGAGAATGTCTACAAAGTCATCTTTTTTGTTGATAAACTTGTAAAATTTAGTCGACTATATCAAGAAATGATCTTTAAATATCTGTATTATGTTATTTCAGAAGTCTAGCCTTAGGTCAGGCTTTACTTAATTGGATAGGCAATCTGAATAGGAAAATGTCCGAGGTCCTTTCGTTTGTATTATAAGTTACCTAAACATGATATATATCATCGTAAGTTTGGTTAAATATATTCAAAAATTTAAATTTCAAACTATATATATATAAAAAAGAAAAACATATATATATATATATATGAGGAAACTGTTATTTGAACAACGCACCACTTTTCAGGAATTAATTGCGATTAGACGGCCTGCTTTTGAAGACATTCAAAAACTACTTCATAAATTACCCGCAAAAAAGAAGAAAGGAAAATATATGTCTATTGAAGAAAATGAAAATAATCTTAGACTGGACATATATATGAAAGAACCAAAGCCACATCTTCAGGCCATGCATTCTATCGAGGATGGAGACGGGGGAAATCTGCGAAACAAAAATAGAGAGCATGAATTAAGAGAACAAAATGACTTCCTCAATAATAAGTTAAAGTCACTCAAAACTGAAATTCAAACTAAAATCACTGAAAACAAGGACTTGCAAGTAAACCATGACTATCTGAAAAATGAGTGCCAATCGCTGAAGAACGAGTTACAAATTGTGCGGGACACACATGGCAGAGCAGAAATCAGTGCACAGCAGCAACAAAGCCGTGAAAATGTAATTTCAAAAGAAAGAAATCAAATCGAAAGTCTTGAAAAGGATAATGAAAAGCTAAAAAGAGAAAACGAGGACATACGAAAGGAAATGCATAGATTAAGTGCTGAAATTCTTAAGTTAACAGAAGATGCAGGAAATGTACATTTGAAGGAAGAAGAAATTGAACGACTCGAAGGAGCAAAACAAGAATTGGAGAAAGAAATCAAAGAAATACGACAAGAAATTAAAAAGAAAAACACTGAAATAGGAAACCTTAAAGAAGATTTGGGAAGAATGGGAAATGATAAACATTTAGAGCAGGAACTTTTATGTATGCGAGAAGCTAATGCAACATTAAACAAACAAGAAAACGAGTCAGATGCGAATATTCAGCAACTCCGAAAAGAAATGTTGTCACTGAAAATTGCCATTCAAACCAAGACCACGGAAAACAAAGACCTACTTGTAAAAGCTGACTGTCTGGAAAATGAGGTACACTCATTGACAAACGAAGTAAAACGCATCGAACAGAAGGAGGAAAACAGTAAAAATGAAATTTCAAAAGACGGTAAACAAATTGAAAGACCGGAAAAGGAAATAAAAAAGTTTAAAAAAGACAACGAGGACACACAAAAGGTTAGGAGTCGAATACATAATGAATGCCTAAGACTAAAAGAAGATACAGAAACTTATCAGTCTAATGCACATTTTAGGGAAGAAGAAAATGAACGGCTATTAAGAAAGATAAAAGCATTTGAAAAAGAAATCGAAGAAAAAAGTATTGTGGATGAAATTAACAATAATGAAATTAGAAAGCTAAAAGATGATTTGGAGGACCGCCTTACAACTATACACGAAGGGAAAGAAGTATTGAAACAACTTGAAGGGGAAAGAGATGCGCTTAGAAGAGATAATGAAAAAATACGACAACTGTTAAGTGAACAGAAAATTGAATTTGTAAAGCAAAAAGAAGAGTTAGAAAATCGACTCGCCAATGTGCATTTGGATAATAAAAAAATAATTGATGAGATAATAAAACATCATGAAAAGATGCAAAATGATGTATTAGAGACAAACACTAAACTGAAAAAAAATATTCACGATTTAGAGAAACTTCTTTCAAAGACCAAAGATGAAAATAGCGAACTTAATTTACAAATTATAGAACTGGTACAACAGGGAAAGAAATGTGAAACAGAACAGATCTCTCAAAAGAAAGCTGACGAAAATAAAATTAAGCGAATTGAAAGTCTCGAGCAACGATTGCAAGAAGCGAGTCATGAGATTAAACTAATGAACGAGAAAAGTCTTCAAACAAAAGAATCAAACAGAATTGAAATTAAGAAGTTGCTAAAAGAGATAAAGGACATACAGAACGACAACAGCTTGCTTGATAATGAGCTTAAAGCAACGCTACAGAAGAATATAGACCTAAACACAACACTGAAAACGCAAGAGGAAAGCAATCATGCCACAAAGAGAGAGCTTACGCATGATATAGAGACGTTACGAGAAAAACAATCGGAAACAGAGGAAGCCATGGCATCACTCAGACTCGAGAAGCGAGAACTTGAACAGATGTATGACACAGTAAAGCAAGAGCTTGATCTATTGAAAAGCGCAAAAACAATGCGTAGTATGTATAATTATTTATGTTTGCATTTTCCTTTCGATTCTTCACCGAACATGTATTCCTGCATATATTAATAGGAATCTTGATAGATAGATAGATAGATAGATATGTTTGCCTTTTCCTTTCGATTCTTCACCGAACATGTATTCATGCATATATAATTAGGAATCTTGATAGATAGATACCTTTTCCTTTCGATTCTTCACCGAACATGTATTCATGCATATATTAATAGGAATCTTGATAGATAGATAGATAGATAGATAGATATGTTTGCCTTTTCCTTTCGATTCTTCACCGAACATGTATTCATGCATATATAAATAGGAATCTTGATAGATAGATACCTTTTCCTTTCGATTCTTCACCGAACATGTATTCATGCATATATTAATAGGAATCTTGATAGATAGATAGATAGATAGATAGATTATTCAAGTTCATTGCATTTTTAAATACATGAGGATAATACAGTATCTTCTACCACGATCCTGTTATATAATTTTATATAACCAGTTCTGTTGAAGAAATGTTACACGTTACCTTTAATCAGGTGCTTACATAAATATATATCATTTGGACACCTAGTTTCATGCTTCGTGTCGCCTATATAATTTATACATTAGTACCATGTTGTATTTTGCACATTAACAGATATTTCAAAATAGTTTGAAACACCTGCGAGGGAGAATATATCAAATATTTACATGAGATGTCATTACATATTACATTACCATTTTTACGTGTTTTTTTTTTACAGTTCAGCTGTACCATCATAGCAGGAGCTCATTGGTGTCAAAGGTAGAAACAGAGCTTAAAGCTTTACTAAAGAAACTGATGGACGATGAATCGTTTGAATTAACCTTCGTTGAATGTGGAGGTGATGTTGAGGTTGATCCAAATGAACCACTTCTTATTTTATGTATCAGTGCTTCTAGACTTGGAACAGATGCAACGAATGCTGTACAATCTTTGAGGCGTAAGTTGAAGCGTTTTTATTTTCTTAATCGTTACTCTACCGTAGGGGTACAGTGTTCAAAGAATACTGGATGAACATCAGCCGTTCGATTTTATTTATTTTTGTAAATTAATCAAATTACATTATAATATTTTTTTCTTTACGCAGCGTATTAATACAGTCATTTGATGTTTATGAAGAATTCACCACCCAAAACTTTAATTGATCTACAGTAACTGCAACAATAAAACGTTTTTGATATTAAAAAGAAACAAAAATATTCAAACAATAATTACAGAAAGCGACAGAGGATACAGCTGAACAGCGAAAAATGAATGTACTGAATACGAATTGCGTCCCCTGTCTAAACAAAGCATCTTTGGCCAGTCTTCAATAATTTAACTTAATGTGGTTATTTAATATATATTTGTGTTTTTTTTTCTTTTTCAAAATATTTGTAATTGTTTATGATTTTCATGAAAGGATAAATTGTGTTTTAGATTCTGAAATGATCTTTAAAGTTACGTAACAAATGGTTACTTGTTAAAAGGTGTTTTCAAAGTTAGTTATATATTTATATTTAATACTTGTAACTTGCAATACATGTACCATACATTAACAATTACATATTCATTTCAGTGACTTCAAAGATGGCTCTCCTTGTGTTTCATCACAAGGATGGACATGCACTGCCCAATCAAGACAGTGAACATGTACTGACAGGACAAGAGTTTAGGCGTTTAGGTGGCATATATGATCTTGGATTTCTGTCTAGCAAAGGAATTTACTCGTGTGAAATGAATGACCAAAACATAAAAAGGATTGTACACTTTTTAAATAAAGAAGGTACAAGATACCTCACAGACGTTTCAAATCACAGTCAGTCTACATAGTTTTTAAACTAGTGTCCTTGCCGTCAAGTGCTGATATTCTACCTGTATCTTAATCATTTGTCATTTAAACAGAAATATGAATTATTCGATATATTTCTCGTATACGGGGCATTTATGATTCAATTTGGCATTGTTATGTGTCTCACGATATATATCGTATACGGAGCATCTATCACTTAACTAGGCATTACTGTGTTAATGTATTATAGTTTTCGCGAATATTTCTAGGGTTACAGTAAATTACTCCTCTTCACGATATTTCATATACGGAACATTTATCACTAAACTAGACCTTGCTGTGTTTAGTAGAAGTTATTCGTCTTCGCAATATTTCATATATGGAACATTTATCAATTAACTAGGCCTTGCTATGTTTAGTAGAAGTTACTCATCTTCACGATATTTCATATACGGAACATTTATCACTTAACTAGCAATTGTTATGTTTAAATGAAGTTACTGGTACTCGCTTAAATGACTTTCAAATTGTTGCAATGTATAAATGATCTTATTTACTTGTACATTTCTCACTGCAATTTAAGACAAAGACACAAGAGTGGAATAATAATTGTATCACCTCTTAATTAAAGATAAAAAATCATTTTAATGTATTGACATAAAAATCGGGCATGGGCGACATAACTTAATATAGTTACGCAATTCAGTGTTATCTTGGAAACAACTTTAAATGAATGCCGTATACACTACACTACAAGAACTCCAAACTACATGGTAAATGTTTGAAACAGTTAACGTTAGAGTTACTGCTAGTTAATTGGTATCTTTGTTAAAATAGATATTGCCAATACTAGCGTTCTGAATTCGATTTTCAAAGACGCGTCGTCAGGCCACTGTAGAAATATAATCGGAACATGAGCACACTACGGAAAGTTGAAAAACAAACAGCTTGACAGCCTGTAATTTGTATCTACGATAAGTCTCTTAAAATTCTGATATAAGAATGGTAAAAAAACATTTATGTAAATATTTGTAATCTTATAATGTTATATTTAGTCATAGAAAAGACCGAAATAAAAATTATAAACATACAGAGACCACTATAAATTATTCCATATTGTCAACATGCAAATTGTACGCGATTGGTAATAAAAAATATTATAAAGCTTGACTTTAAACACGCAAGTGGACCTCAGCAAAATTTTCCATTTATTTGTGCGATTAATTTCTGAAATGGAATAAATCTGACATGAAATATAAAAATTTTTAGTCGCACGCTAAATGGTTTCTTTCTATTTTTCTATATTTAATACCGGTGTAAGTACGTTGTGTCCTATCTATTTAAGCTATCATGTAGGGATAATACATATTCTTTTGTTACCCGAGGGATTCTGAAGATGAAATAACACGAAAAGACATGCGTTAACGCTATTCTAACATGAAATGCGTAAAAGACTAATAAACGATCAAATTATCCATCAACGTCATAAAATTGCCATAAATGCGTTGTTTAGATTTCACTTTGACGTCATTTCCTTTCGAATTATCCTTGTTGGGGCCGTAATGCGATTACGCTTTGTCACGGAACGCGCATATACATAACGGTGTTTTAACAGGACTTGAGCGCGAAAATCTCTCTGTTAACACACGTTTTCTCTCCTGTTAAAACTGCCCGAAAAGAGACAAGAACAGCAATTTTATGTTAGAATAACATGACGACGTCGACAGAGTGTGATATATACGTGTGAAAAACAACATGTTTATTATAAGCCAAGATATATATAACAAGATATGGACGATGATATAATATAAAGAACGATTATATAAATTATTTCTCCCTCTTTAGATTATATACCACGCTAATGTTCGATATATTTTTACTAGTAGTTGTCTGTATTGTGCTTTCCTCTGCTAATAAATCTAGTTATTCGATTTATACTTTTCAAGTGCCATGCACATAGTATAGTGTTGCCCATGCTGTGAATTATTTCAAAAGAGACCGTTTGACAACTTTGCAGAGTCAGCCTGCATCTATTTTTTGTCTTGGTCGGTAGAAATAATTTAGGTCATATGACTGACTGGCCGTTACAGTCCTTTACAATAAAAAACTCTGCCATAAAATTTTCTCATTGACAAATATCACCTTCTAAAGAAAATTTACGAACTCACTCACTTATCTCTGACTCTAATTTAGCCTAGAGAGAAAAGGGTTTTTATAGAAATTATATATCAGTGTCAATACGAAGAAAGAAATAAACTTTATTACAAAATATTTGATCAAGTCTAGTTTTAAGGATTTGCTTTTGAAGAAAGACATTTCCAAGGCAATACTTATTTAGGCACAGATAGGTAATGAATACTCTCTTACACGAACATTTTCTATATTCTAAATTGTGTCTTCCTATCTCTTTTAGTGAATAAGGAACTGTTACAATATTTTGATCAAGTGCGTAACTTTTTATGCGAGAAGCTATTAAATAGCGTTTCGCATGCCATTAACGCCATAAGACAAAGCTTAATATAATTTTCCTTACTGGCATCCAAGCCTATCCGGTGATGATTGCCGTTAACATATTTTTGTCTCAAATGCATTGCATTAAACACATTTAAACCTATATTAAAATGATCTTATATGACTACCTGTGTAAGACAGGGTTTCCCTTGTCCACCATGTGACGTAATTATATCGTTATAGTTTGATTATACTCAGTGGATGACTTGTAAGAGTAGGTAACTAGAATCACGGATTGGGACTAGGTTAACCCAAACCCGAGCGGCAGCTTCGTACGGAAAACCAAGCGCTAGCAAGAGTTTATCAACGCTGTCCTGAGGGTTGGGAAAACACATGCCTTACTCAGACAGTCATGTTAGATCATTTTCTTGCTGTATTGTTGTAAATATAAAATCGCTGATATACTAAGACGGCATTATATGACGTCAATATGAGCACGTGTAGCTTTTCCTAGAGAAAAGATAAATGTGATCTCCTACCCTGATAACCTTATCTTTCCTCGAGAGAAGTGCAAGGGAAAGAGCATGATTCTGTGTGTAATAACCTCGTTACACTTTCGTTATTTTAATATTCTTTCACTGGTTTTAGGTGCAGATGGGAATATCTGGCCCGAGGGTAATTGTTTAGGCGGCAACGAGGCTTTGCCGAGAGCCGGATGTTTTTTTCTTCACCTTCAGCTAATTATCGAATCTTTTTCTTGCATACCATATTAAAAACATGATCGTATAAATCAAATCAAACGAATGACTTTCTTTTTAGCATTATTTTCTTATAGTAGCGTACTTAAAACAAAGCGCGGAAAATCAACGTCCGTAAATAGAAAGTTATATAACAACAATGTTTAGTTTCGGTTTTGTTTGATCACTTGCAGCCTAGCGTTTTTTTTATTTCATTTGTTGTTATATTTTATATAAAATAACGTATTCTGAATTGAGAAATATGCTAGTTTTTGCGATATAACTTTTTACCATTTCTCCTAGTTGGAATTTATTTTTGCCCTGTTCTTCTATTTTATACTCAAATTTGCAAGCAAATAACACATACACACTGTTAACTATACAAACGTTCAACTCTGATAGCTATGAATGGGTAATGTTTAGACCCTGCATATGCATTGTTTGAGAAAAGTACACACAAAAATATTGAATATGTGTTTTTGTTGTTGTTGTTTTCACAATTTCTGCAGCAAAACGCAATGAAATGTTCATTTTCTACCAAATATCTGACCAAAATAGCCCAAATATACATATATCCGGACAAATTTTAATTTTGTTGTTCTTTTAGGTATACAGTAGTAAATAAATTTGCCGTATGTTCTATATAAAATAAGCAATCTTCTGAGAGCTGTAACACATAGCCAGACCCGTTTAAAGAAAGATTACTAGCTTTATTTTCTGAAATGACCTATAAACCACAAAAGAACACCAAGGAAGATAGGGGTCATATATCTTCTAACAGAGATTTTTTGTCTGACATTTCAACACTATGGAATATCTTCCAAACTGAGAGCTAAAATGTTGGTATGAACACATGTGTAATTAGATGTATTTACGTGTCTGTAAAAGCAAAAGATCTCCTTGAAAACGATACTAAATTGTCAGTTATAGGTCCACAACGAAATAAAAACAGGACCTGGCTTACACAAAACATTAAAATCCATTGCTAAGGGGCATGAAAGGTGTGTACATTTTATGACCTCTCATGAAAAGACTTGGTCAAACCGAGTCTTATATTATGTTTGTCTTGTTGTGTTCTTTGCCCCAAGAGAATCTTCTTATAGATTTCATTTCACTGCATTTTTTGTTTTACTGAAATCACAATGCATGTCTACTGGAAAATATAACAGTACTTAATCATGAAATAGTTGCATTATAAATATTGTTATTGAAAACTTAGTCAAACATCGATGCAACAATTTCGATGTCTCACATTTAGCAGATTCTATTGTGAATTTGACTGAAAATATTCTTCTTGCATCACGCAAGGCTCCCATTCTTCTTTTGATTTTTATTCAACATTTATAATGCTGATAATGAAATGCAATCTACAGATACCTAAAAAGGTCCACTGTATGTGTGCTGCAGTCATTGGCAGTTTTTCAGCATTTTTGCAGAACAATGAAGGCCAGCTATTTAGTGTGTTTATCATATTTATGCCTGTTAATACGGTGGCTACGATAGTTCTTGTTTCAGTATAAATTCGATGTGGATTTTCTTTTTGGTTATCAGAAAATTAAAAAAAATCATAAAGAGTTCGGTGATATTTGATCAGAAGTAGTCATGTGACCAAAACAATAGCTAAAACCAGCATTCAAAACTAGTCCTTTCCCACCCAGAAATTATGCGACAGCAAATAACATTTATTTCAGTCAGTCAGGAATACAGTTACAGTGGCAAAATCATGAAACATCAGTACATGTATTTCACATAGCACAAGGTACCTAAAATCTTGAAAATCGTCGATGTAGTATTGTTTCAATGGAAGCAAATGTCAACAAACTTGCAAAAATACTGAAACCTTTCTAGCTTTTCAAAGTACCACACGTTAATTCTACAACTAAGACAGTATATCATGGCATGTATAAACGGTTAATATTTCATTATTCCGTGGGTTTATAAATTTGGCAAAGTTACACTAGGTTGATATATTTTTGACATTTTGTCAATTGTGCTCAGTGATAAAAAATAAAAATAAGTCCGTCGCCTGATCATAAACAACCGGGGGACGCCGATTTGATTAAAAAATGTCCGAGTAGGTTAACCGCCGTGGGATATGTTGCGAAACTACACTGACGAGATATGAATACGCAACAAACATATGCATGCCTAAATATGTTTTGTACTACAAAAAGCATCACCTTGAAATGCTCAACACTCTCTTTACCCATTGTGTTAATTTTACGGTCTGTTGTACAGATTAAATTTGAACGCAATGGGTATATATAGAGTACCGAGATACCGAAATTATGGAAATTGCGTGTACAAATGTGATC
>NW_026460854.1:0-69692 GCF_021730395.1 Mercenaria mercenaria | reverse complement strand
CACAAGCGCGGAGTATTTGTGATGGCTTTTTGTCAGAGCAATGTATGTCGTAAATGACAATTTTGTCCTTTCGATTTGCAAAATTTCAAATTTTCATTTTAAATGTCTATACTGGCCCATAATAATTGTTTTATTGTATAAAAACAAACGGGGAAAATAAGTTACATAAGACAGGAAAGAAATCAAAGCGCAGAAAAGAAAAGAAAGCAATTTTTGTCGGACATAACTCTTGTAAAAGTCCTTTCATTTTCGTTTGATGAATGTACCAGAAAGAAATAGTTTTGATCCATAAAATCTTACACACGTGAATGTGCATTTCTAAAGCACATATATGTAGATATCTGGTCACGTGATATTGAAACAGTACCGAAATCAAGAACATACACTACATTTAAACAAGTGCTAAAATGTGATGATTATGTAATAATGAATCTTACAAAACACGAATGGTCAGTTCTTAGTCAACTTCGGTGTGGTATTTTACCAGGAGGAATATTGGGGAACCCCTAGGCGAACGACTTTGTAGATTTTGTTCTAGTGATGCAGCGGAAGGTGAACCTCATTTGTTATTACACTGTGAACTTTAAAACGACATAAGACTCAATATTATAGGTACCGTTATTTGAAGTAACTTGTTCAATGATCTGGACATGTCTGTTAAACTGAAGTAGTTGTTTAATTCATATCCTAGAAAAGCCACTAAGTACTTGCGAACCGTTATGTATTCATGACTAATAACCATGGTAGTCCATGAATGAATAATTATTCAAAATTTATACAGTCTTTAAAATTGGTAGTGTATATTTATTTTGTAAAACCATTTTATACAGTTGTTTCAACCTGTCATATCGTTTCATCTTAAGGAGGTAGGTTATCTTAATATTTGTATGTGCGCATGTCAAACTGGAAGCTAACGTGACGATTTACGACGACGTTTACGACAAACTAAATGTGTTTGTATATCCATTCTTCTGAAAATAAATCATGAACCTGTCTTCGATCTGATGCTTTCTGGTTTAATTATTCAGAAATAATGAATAGATTGCTGCAGAAACGCTCAAAAACAATGTTGCCTTAAAATGACGTCATTGACGTCATGACATTACGTGTCAGTTACCGCGCAAAATTAATAGCTTTTATTTTGAAAGTACGTAATTCTGTGCATTTTCTTTATTTGAACTATTTTCAAATAACCATTATTTGCTGAAATGTTTTTTATGAGTCTTTTCTCTGAATAATAATCAATATTTTGCTTCTTTTATGTAGTTATATTGAAATGTTATGCGGAATGAAAGAAAATGGATGATGGTATACAATGTTATTTGAATAATAGAGTTGGGTGAAAGGTTACTTGTAACGGCCATTTTCAAATAAAAAACTAGCTAATAGATCTACCTATTTTTCAGTTTCCATTGATAATTTGTTACTTATATACTAAAACTAAGATCTAAAATTGTTCAAATTTCAGTAGAAAATTGTGGTTTCTTGAAATGAATTGATGTTACCATGGAAACGAAGCCCGTGATCTATATATATATAAATGTAAAATTCAAAAGCGTTGACACTGATCTATTTAAGGAACACATCTTCGGCTTTTTATTTTTATTTCAACAATATCCATGAGAATAATAGCAGCACACTGAACGATTTTCCATGAAAATTGCCAGACGAAGGGTACTGCTGTAAGTATTTTAAGCTGTGAATTTTCTTTGAATAAATGCAAATAACACGAAAATATAACTTACGTTAGAAATCATTATTAATTATGATTTCAAACTACATTAGCAAGAAAGAGTTTTTTTATAAGAAATTACGACAAAAAGCAAGATATAAGCTATTTGCCATGGTTACTTTAAACCTTAAGAAAAATATGGTACAATCTAAAGTGCTTGGTATTTTGCTAAAAATATTACCCAAATATTCCATATTGGTCATTAACAGAATGGCACTGAAGCCGTCGAAAAAACCCGGTTTTATAATTATAAATAGTTGATTAAAAATGAGAGAAAATGCGTTACCATGGAAACACGAGCCCCGCAACATATACATTTTTTGCTTATAGTAGAAAGCTTACACGCATACTAGTAAAATTATGAATTATGCAGACTTCTACGGATATCAATGAAACTAAAATACACTGAAAAGTGTTAGATATCCGTATTTTCCTTCTTCTTTCAATATAAAATACCTTTGGAGGGCCATGCTTTTCAAACCTGGATCAATCAAAGTACTGAGAGGACTGATGGGGGCAATGCTTTGCGGTTTCAAGACTTAATGTAACCCATTCATGTCAGGGAAGTACATGCAGGCATTATGTTATGCACTTGTGTGTGGCAAGAACTGGAGTGGTTACAACTTTAACAGTGCACAACAATAAAATTTATTAATTTTGTGTTCAATACACTTCTATATTTTGTTCAAAAGGTAAAGATAAAAAATCTAGTCTTGTTCAATAGCAGTTGTTCATCGACAAACCAAAAACCTTTCATTGCCAGGTTTGATAAAATGTAAAAGATAAAGCTATACAATGTATTTCAATTTCTTCAATACTTCTGTTTGCACTCTATGTCCTGACATCACGTGTTCTTTACAGTCTAACAGAAACAGGCAAATTTTGTAACACTTTATGAAAGTTTGGAAAGAAAGTCAAAATATTCCAATATGTGAAAGTTTAAAGGAACAGGATTTCCTTGAACTGACATTGAAAAAAACGAGACTATGTTTTCTAATGTGTACAATAATTATCAATTAAAAAGTCAGGAATGTTTTTTTTTGTTACAAATAAGCATCATTTTAATAAGAAGTCGTCATAAGTTAACACACAAACACCTGTAAAAACTATTTTTATAGATCTACCTTTTTCCATTCCAACTATTGCTAATATTCAGTAACAGTTTTCTTAAAAACATACATGATATATGATGCTATTATTATTCATATTGTTTGTTATGTTTGTTGATCAAAATAACATTGTCTGTTTCAATTTTAGGTTATTTAATATACACTTGTATTTCAGACTATCAATATCATAATAT
This sequence comes from Mercenaria mercenaria, assembly GCF_021730395.1. Lineage (NCBI taxonomy): Eukaryota > Metazoa > Mollusca > Bivalvia > Venerida > Veneridae > Mercenaria > Mercenaria mercenaria. The sequence continues at coordinate 66,657 of NW_026460854.1, read as the reverse complement.
AAGAAATACATTAAACACTATGAAAACCGTGTTTCGTCATATCAATGAACCTACCGAACTGGCGTATGCAGTTAGGTTCGAGTAAATTAGGATACGAAACGCCCGTGGAAAAAGAACAAGATTTCTGGTGGTTCTGCCTTCGAATATCACCATCAGAAACCATTTGCACCCTCAGATAGATGAAATACATTAAACTGGTAACATAAATGTACATCTACAGGAATAATTACCAAGAAAATGAGGCCAAAATATAACGGGCACCTGCGGCAAGTTATCATCGCGGAATGGCTGATTACCTCCCATGATATAAAACTCTGGGAATGAATTTTTTCTTCGGTCCTTTTTCAAGGATTTCCCGAACATTATATGTTAAACACGTCATATACATAATGTTCTGATCTTTAGACTAAAGAATCGGGCACAGTTTGGGAAATGCTGTACTTTTTCAGAATTCGCGCGTTTCTATTGGCCCTATAGTGAGGTCGGATTTCTAGAAAAAGTAAAAAAATATCTCCCCTGATTTGCGGTGGCCTGGTGGTTCCCTATAGAAAATTCATGCGGGATCCCAGTGTAATCCCAGTGGAATTCACCGGGATTCCACCGGGATGTCGGAATCCCGCCGGGAATTCAATCATTCACCGGGATTATTTTGCAAAGAACCGGGATATTAGTGGGATTCCCGTTTGGCATAGCGGAATTCCCGGTACAGTTCCGGGATAATCAGAAAATAAATATCAGGCTGGGATTTTTATGCTGAGACCGGGATATCGGAAATATGAAATTCCGACACATCTATAATAAAAGAAGTAAATGTGACGTTATACTATTCTAAATACGAATAAAATCTGAAATATCGATTTCTTAGTGTTGTTGTAAAGTCAAAAACTGATATCGGTCTTAGAAAAGTAAATACAGGTATTTATAGGGTTCGATATAAATTGTGAATTAATAATGAAAATCAATTAATCATGCAATTGCCGAAATAGCTGTATTTTACTTTATTCAATTAACAGTAAATTGAAACTTTTGGATATTCGAAATACCAACGAGAGATGTCAAAGAAGACGGTTCGCCCGACTATATCTATTTATATTTGTAAAATGAGACATATTTGAGGAAACTAGAGCAATAATTGAAATGTGATTAATACAACAAACTTGCAAAACAGTTAAGGTTTAGGTCAAATCCTTTTATTTTTGACGTGCATAAAACCTTTATCCTGAAACTCAAAGTAAAAATGGAACAAAATTCATCACCTTTTAGTTTTATGTATCTTAAGCCATTTGAATGATGATGTATGACACGTATTTCAAGTTCATATAAAACCCGTCTTGCAGAGACAATACATCAAAACGTTATTCTGAAACTCTAAGTAAAAGGGAGGACAATCCATGAAATATCTGTGCGAGACGTATGCTCCATGTGTCATAAGATGTTGTTGATGATGACTGACAAATCAATCGAGTAAAAACGGATATTAAAGGTCCAATACTAAGGAAAGTGAACATTTTAATTTCTTTTAAAAAGCACAGAAACTATTTCATTTTATTGGAAAATGAAAGTTGGTATGTAGAAATTCGAAATAAATCGCAGTATATGTACAATTATTTTTCTATGAAGTATGAAGAAAGTTAAAAAGACCTGGGGGGGGGGGGGGGGGGGGGGGGGGGGGGTCATTCTGTCGATTCATTGAAATTTCAACACAATACACATACATTTCTTTGAGTTCCAAAGATCTTCTGTAAATTTTGACCTGCCAGTCTTCGTTATTTAGTGTCTTGCAGAAGTCTTTGCACTGGCTATGAAAAAAATTGCCAACTCACTTTCCCTTAGTAATGGACCTTTAAGTGAAAATGCACTAAAACATTATTCAAAGTACGGAGGCAGACGTGGACGCCTGGGAGAGTAGTAGTTCGTATATTCTACAAAAAAATACATATATTTTTTATGAAATAGTAAGAAAAAAGTCTTTAATTCGCGTCATGCTTTTCCTTTGTTTACAATAATTCTTTTCTATCAATTTTTTGTTGATAAAACGATTACGATAATTCGGTACATGTATTATAGCAACACATTTTCTATAATAAAGGGAAGTAAATGTGCCGCTACTATTTTAAATATAAATAAAAGGTAAATGATTACCTCCCATTCTTTCCGGCCTTTTTCTATTTCAGTCAGAACATTGGAAGAGATGCGTGTTGTTTAATGTGTGCCCTCAAAAAATTGGTCGATTTACATGCTTAGTGTTATAGACAAGAACTTAGAAACATAATTTATGTAAATAAACCAGTGTGTATATAAATAACTAGGATTTCATAAAAAACATGCAATTAACTGCATTAAGATTTTTTTATACGTGTTTTACTTTTGCTATAAATATTTTGTGATCTATGAAATAAATTATCAAAAATAGTATTTCAGAAAATATGACCAGAATGAAAAATCATATTACTATAGTATTATGTACATTTGAGCTATCATTGGTAAAAGTTTACAAGAGATGAAACTAAGTGGAAAGTAACACTTTTGCGTGCATATTTTACAAATAGAAGCCAATTAGTAGGGTGACTTTCTGGCTTTAAAAAATACGAACCTGGACCCCCTGTACAACAATATAAGTTATATACCAAAATGTTCTTAGAAGTCTGAAGTTTATTAAGCTAACGGCATAAATCGGCATAAATGGTGGCGTTTTTAGAAATCCAAGATGGCGTCCATGATGACCGCCAAAAAAAAATCATTTCTTTTAGATTTGTGGCCCCAAGTGTTGCACTTAATGATTTTAATTATGTTTTATGTCTTTATATCCACGGATACACATTGGAATTGCATTATTTAGGTGTTTTTTATATATATTTCTGTAAATGTTGCAAAAAGTTAGAAAATTGTTCCCTCTGAATTGGTTAAAATTAGGGTATTGGGTGTTATTTTTAACAGCAGGTAAAATGATATGACAAAATGTTCATATATTTATGCTCAGATATGAAATGTAACATTCAGATAATGAAAATATATACACAGAGTTAGAAAAAATAGATTTTTTTTAATTCATAAGCTTTTATAATTGGGTAGGGTAATTTGACATGAATTTTAGAATAAATGTAAATGGTTAATATGACTAGAAACTGACATTCCCTATCAACTCCAAGCACTGTTTATATATATAATGTTGAAAACATGTTATATTTGAGCAAGAAGAATGTGTAAACTGATATGTAGAATCCAAGGTGGCTTTCAAAATGGCCACATCTTTCACTGAAAATAGCCAGACTTAAGCGCACTGAGCATATTATTCGATGAATTTATTTTGTTTTAATCAAATATAGATTTGTCGCGATTGTTTTGGATTTAAGAAAGCTTACATATATTTTATAACCTTAGAAATACCACAAGGGGCGTGTATCAATAAATCGATACACCAGTACCGTACTGTAAAGTTACAAGAGGGCCATGATGGCCCTATATCATTCACCAGAGTTGATCTGGCCTACTGACCTAGTTTTTGACCTCAAATGAACTAGTTTCGGATTTAATCTAAAGATCATCAAGGCAAACATTCTGACTAAGTTTCATATAGATTGAGTCAAAACAAGTGTCGGTTTCAGAATCGATCACGTGATCAAATCAAGCGTCTTTATTATTCTTACGCTTAAGTAGATCTATTATAATTTATATTTATAATGCAGTTTAGTTTTCTTCAGATACTGTTGTAAATATAAAATGTGTAGATCTATTTAATCATATCTTGATCAAAAATATAATTGCAAAATGCAATATTAAAGCTATGTTTGGTAAATACTTTGGAACTTGTTTTCTTTGTTTTGTCAAGTTGGTCATAAGCTCGACAAGAAAATTGAAAGACGGTTTGTTAAATCTGGGGGCATTGTCCCCAAAAATTGCACTTAAAAGGACAGAGATGAACGATATTGAGATAGACTGTAGCAGTTAAAACATCATATTACACGAAATACTAAAAAATTGCTGCGGTTAAACTAATTTGAATTTACCCTGGTAACAAAGTAACCCTACTTCCTTAATTACATTACTTATATTTATTGTCTCGTATACGATGTTATAATTTACTCTCTTCCTGTAGGTGACATAGTGGCCCACGGGGCCGGGTACTGTTACAACAACAACAACATTACCTTTATTAAACTCAAATCACAAAGTGACACAAGAGTATACAGTTACATATGATATATCTGAAAAATATGACATGGTGTATAAAAAGAGAAGATTTACGTTGATTTGAAATATAATATACAGTATATATAAGAAGAAGAAGAAGAATAAACAACTAAGAAGCGGATTTCATTCAAGGAAAGGAAAAGAGGGGGAATGTATACTTTGACCTATTTTTTCAAACATATCTGATGCACACGCGTCTAGAGAAACAGACTATAGTTTTGGATTTTCCAAACAATTCTTTTTTAAAGACCCACCACGACCTAGTGACCTACTTTTTTCACTCACAAAAACTTCATGAAAATCATTCTTGAAATACAGGTATACTACAAGTTTTCAGGTGGACAATTTAGGCCATTCCTGAATAAATGTGTTTTTACAACTTCATCGGCAAACTTATTCAGTCAATCTCTTCTCAGCATAGTTTCAAAAACATAGATGAATAACTATCTTACACTGTAGAAACATTTTCTTCATGCAAAGCATGTATAATTACAATCATGGAAACACAAAAGAATACAGTTATTTTGTGGTGCCTCTTTAAATAATCGATTCTGATTGGTCGTTATGTCACGCGCCGTGTCGTTTGAATCTGTGTAAAGCCAGATACTGGTCAAAAGCGTGCACTTTTTACTCATAAACAAGGAATTTTCGTTTAAGTAAATTCAAAAGGAATAAAAGGTGTTTTTAGATCTATATGACGCGGTGTGAAAGTGTATTCATATTTATTAACAAATTGGAATAAATTTTGCATCTCTCAATGGGTTTTCAAAACAGAACAAGAGATCACAGAGTGATCTTGGCGCCCACCAATGTGCCATTTTTGAGTGTTCCAAATTTCAAGACTTACTGACTAGCTCAAGGTCAAATTTCAGTTCCGTACACAACACTGTGCATGTGGTTTAAATTCGAAAGCTGTAGCTTGAGAAATGTGAAAGTAGGTCACTAGATCAATTTCAAGGACAAAGTTCTTTGTACACAAAACTATGCATGTGCATCAAATTTGAAGGCTGTAGCTTGAGAAATTTAAAAGTAGGTCACTAGGTCAATCTTAAGGTCAAAGTTTAATTCGGTACACAAAACTATGCAAGTGGTCCAAATTTGAAGGATGTAGCTTGAGAAATGTGTAAGTAGGTCACTAAGTCAAAATCAAGATCAAATTTCACTTCAGAACACAAATCTATGCATGTGGTCCAAATTTGAAGCCTGTACCTTCAAAAATGTGAAAGTAAGTCACTAGGTCAATGCAAATGTCAAAGTTTGTTTCGGTACACAAAACTATGCATGTGGGCCAAATTTGAAGGCTGTGGGTTGAGAAATGTGAAAGTAGGTCACTAGGTCAAAATCAAGGTCAACTTTTATTTCGGAATACAGAACTATGCATGTGGTCCAAATTTGAAGCTTTTACCTTCAAAAATGTGAAAGTAGGTCACTAGGTCAATGTAAAGGTCAAAGTTTGTTTCGGTATATAAAACCATGCATGTGGTCCAAATTTGAAGGCTGTAGCTTGAGAAATGTGAAAGAAGGTCACTGGGTCAAAATTAAGGTCAAATTTCATTTCTGAACACAAAACTATGCATGTGGTCCAAATTTGAAGCCTGTACCTTCAAAAATGGGAAAGTAGGTCACTAGGTCAATGTCAAGGTCAAAGTTTTTTCGAAACACAAAACTATGCATGTGGTCAAAATTAGAAAGCTGTAGCTTGAGAAATGTGGAAGTAGGTCACTAGGTCAAAATCAAGATCAAATTTCATTTCCGAACACGGAACTATGCATGTGGTCCAAATTTGAAGCCTTACCTTCAAAAAATGTGAAAGTAGGTAACTAGGTCAATGTCAAGGTCAAAGTGTTTTCTGGTGCACAAAACTATGCATGTGGTCCAAATTTGAAGGCTGTAGCTTGAGAAATGTGAAAGTAGGTCACTAGGTCAAAATCAATGTAAATATTCATTTCGAAACACGGAATTATGCATATGGTCCAAATTTGACACCTGTACCTTCAAAAATGTGAAAGTAGGTCACTAGGTCAAAATCAAGGTTAAAGTTTTTTTCCGGTGCACAAAACTATGCACGTGGTCCAAATTTGAAGGCTGTAGCTACAGAAATGTGAAAGTAGGTCACTAGGTCAAAATCAAGGTCAACTCATGTCAAGGTTCATCTTGCCACTCAAAAATATACATGAGGACCAAATTTGAATGTTGTAGTTATTGACAAGAAGATTTTAAAAGCTTCCCTATACAAGTCTATATGAACCATGCGACCCCCGGGGCGGGGCCATATTTGACCCTAGGGGGATAATTTGAACAAACTTGGTAGAGAACCTCGAGATGATGCTACATTACAAATATCAAAGCCCTTGGCTTTGTGGTTTGGACAAGAAGATTTTCAAAGTTTTTCCCTATATAAGTCTATGTAAACCATATGACCCCCAGGGCGGGGCCATATTTGACCCTAGCGGGGTTATTTGAAAAATCTTAGTTGAAGACCACTAGATGATGTTATATACAAAATATCAAAGCCCTAGGCCCTGTGGTTTTGGACAAGAGTTTTTTTCCCTATATAAGTCTATATAAACCATGTGACCTCCGGGGCGGGGCCATAGTTGACCCCAAGGAAATAACTTGAATCATCTTGGTAGAGGACCACTAGATGATGCTTCATACCAAATATCAAAGCCCTAGGCTCTGTGGTTTTGGACAAGAAGGTTTTCAAATTTTTTCCCTATATAAATCTATGTGAATTATAGAAATAAACAAAGGGCCATAACTCACTCATAAATTGTTGAACCAGTCTGATTTTCAGGGGGACATAACTAGGGTATCAATACATCATTCTGACAAAGTTTGGTCAAAATCCCCCAGTAGTTTCTGAGGAGATGCGATAACGAGAAATTGTTAACGGACGGACGGACGGACGGAATGACGGACGGACGGACCACGGACGCAGAGTGATTTGAATAGCCCACCATCTGATGATGGTGGGCTAAAAATCAAGGTGTAGCAGTACAATTCATGACCTGTGAGTACTTTAGAAATTTTGTTACACATTTAAGAAATAATATATCTCATCCAGTGATTTGTCGTTGAATAAATCATTGTTTGGAGTTCAGATGCGAAGGAATTATATAACGAGGGCGGAGCCCGAGTGATATAATAATACGCATCTGAACGAAAACCAATGATTTACTCAAGAGCAAATCACTAAATGAGATATTTTATTTCGATTCTAACGCGTTACCAAGGATTTTTAAATATATCCTTGACGACATTCATTAAAAATTTGCCCGTTTTCAATCGGTGTCTTTTCCAGCGCGCCGCTATGCCATTTGACGCCATGACGTAATAATTGTGACGTCAGAACAGTGATTTGTTGTATAATAATTCACTGTTTTCTGCCTTCTTTGTTTAATAGGAAAATGAATCTGATCGTGTTAGAATTTTATTTTTATCATTACAAAGCAGAGCAGGACCTGTTGTACGGCTACTTTATGCTTATTGTGAAAACCTACACTTATTACAAGACTTTTCATACCTTATAAATATAAAAAAGGATACATACAGTAGACTTTTAAATGGGGAGTCTGAACAGAATTTCTAGAATAGTGTACATTTGTATTCAAAACTGATAATATGGAATTCATGCTTCTATAAAATAGAAACACAGTGTAAAAGGACAAAAAAATATACAGGTAAATACAATGCAGTAGCGAATGTTTTGTTATATATCTTATAAATTATTTTTATCATTATTTTAAATATTTTTTACTATATATTCATTCAGTTGTGGCATATTGTGTGTACAAGTTTTATCTTTTAAGTGTCTTAAATAGAATTTTTATGAACATGCAGAGTTTTTTTTAATTCCTTTATTGATCTGGATGTAAGAAGTTCCTTATATTTCAGTGTATTTATTCTAATATAATAACATCTTTTGATAAACTGTTTTCTTTGTTCATGGAAATACTGGCTGTTTAGTAAATAATGAATTTCAAACTCATCCGACACATCTCTACTTAAACACAGTGGACATGTTCTTTGATTAATATCTTGACCTATCCATCTTCCGGTTTCATTTGGAAAGAAGTGGTTACCTGTTCTAAACTTAATAAGCACTGATGACTCATATGTAGTCAATGTTATTAGGCACTTCTCTATTTCAATTGTTTCTTTACAAATTGAAAAGTTTAGACCCTTTGTTGAATTCTGTAAAGATGCTTGCCAATTTTGCAGATTTTGATAAAGTAAGGTACGTTTTATAATGCGCTTTATATTTTTATTTTGGAGTTCATGCTTATTTAACCAGACATCCATTCTGCCGGTTTGTCTAAAAATGTTTTTTTAATAGTATATAGTTTATCCATTTGATTCAAAATTTGGAAGATTTAACATGTACTTAAAATATATACGGTAAGATAATTTATCTTGTTTGCCTGTCATTAGCCTATTCCAAAATGCAATCATTCTGCACTTAATAGTTATTTCTAATGGATATCTTCCTAGTTCAGCATAAAGCATATACAATGGTGTGCTTTTTCTTAGATTAAATATTTTTCTTAAGAATTCGGTATGTATTCTTTCTAATATAATAGTACTTTCATAACCCTTATATTCCAGATGAGTATGTAAGTAATGGCAAAACTGTGTTATCAAAGAGTTTTAAAATTAAGTTCATTGGTAAATTCAGGTTAATATTGATTCTTGCATAAAGAAGATGCATTGCTTTCCTTGCTTGTTGTGCAAGATGTTTTCTTGCAGTTAGGAAACTTCCAGATTTTTGCGAAGAATACTCCTAGAAATTTGTATGTATTGACAATATCCAATGTTGTATCTTATATCATGATGTTATGCTATCCTTCAGGAAACATTTAAGGGTGGATATTTGTCTGAGCAACTTGTCAAAACCTAATGACTATTGTGTCTAATGAATGTAGTTCAGCCTTTTATCTGTTTAACGTTGATTTTGATGGTGAAAACATTTTTCTTTTTAGCCGGGTTTTCGAAGAAAAATCCGGCTTGTAGATTTGGTCTGTTTTAGAGGATGGTTGGGCGGATGGATGAAAGTAATGAGTCTCATGTTAACCTTCTTTTACAATCAATATCTGGACAAATATTTAACCTAGGGCCTTGAAACTTAATAGATATATTGATCTTGATGTGTACATGACCCCTATTGATTTCAGGATTACTGGATTAAAGGTCAAGGTCACAGTGATCCGAAAATTTGAAAATATTTCTCTATGATATCTGGTAATGTATTTCACCTAGGACCTTGACATTTCACAGATATGTTGGTCTTGATGTGTATATAACTCCAATAGATTTCAGGGTTACTGGGTTAAAGGTCAATGTCACAGGGATCTGAACATGTTAAACTTTTTGTTCACTCAATATTTTGACAAGAATTTCGTCTAGGATCTTGAAACTTCACAGGTATGTTAGTCTTGATGTGTACATGACCCCTATTGATTTCAGGGTCAATGTGTCAAAGGTCAAGGTTACAGGAATATGTACAATACAAATGTTGTTCTTTTTACCGAAATTTATTTCTTTAATTTCATTATCTACCCGTCCATTTCTTTTTTTCCCTTTTCCTTCAATACTGCCTAATTAATTTGGGGGTTATTTAGTGTATGCAATTATTAGAACACCTAATTCGGAAAACTCGGTCAAAATGCCATCAGGCGCTAGCTGCTTGTAATGTGTGACATAATTGATGATTTACTTTGATTATTACAAGATGCTTTTTTATGCATTACATACCAAATAAAGTGTTGATGTACACAAATTCACCACATTAGTCCATATACTTACATGAAAAATCTTTAGAACTTTTTATCCTTTATAAAGATACATTACTGTCATATTTGCAATAAAGAAAACAAAGTAAATGAACAATTAACTGCGAAATCAGATATCACCTTTGCAGCTAAATGTCAGTCGGCTAAAACTATGGTTTGTGTTTCATTTCTCGGCGATTTGCATGCTGTCATACATATTCTTTGCTAGTGGTATTGAAATGATGAAAGTATTACAAAAGCTGATAAAAGCTAAAACTTTTCAAGAAAGTTCCAGATTTTGGAACATCAAAAGGGAAGCAGATCCGGCCGACTGAGTATTTATATAAAATAGCCAGCCTGCTTAGTCCAATAGGGAAGGCGTATTTCTACGGTTCGAGGGATCGCGAGTTCGATCCCGGGCCGGGCGTATGTTCTCCGTGACATTGTGTCTGAAAACATTTGTCCTCCACCTCTGATTTATTTGGAGAAGTTTGAACAAATGACATTCATTTAAATATGTTATATTTCAAGGGATTGAACAATTTGGTTATTCTCATAAATTTTAAAAAGATACCATCATTATCAAAATGGCCGCCAGAAATAAGATTACAAACATACGTAAATATGGAGAAGATATAGCTGTCCAAATAATCATTGCTGTTACATAAGTCGTCACTTTTTCTTTAAAATAATGTCCGTTGGAAACAACGTTAACAATATGAGCTATTTCTTTTTTTTTGTCAAGAGGATGCCATTTTTAAAATGTTTCTTTTTCTTTTTTTGATTTAACTTCGCACCGACACATGATAGGTCATATGGCGACTTTAAAGCTTTTTTTTTTTTTTTTTTACCCGTTTATTATCTCCGTAACCGGTATAATAGGGGTCGGAGAACCATCCGCCTATAAACCTTACAATATTCAATACTTCAAATATTTAGATATATAATAAAAGTTACTACATGCATACACAATACCGTACATAATACCATATTTACAAACAGTTGATGATATTCACTAATTGTATCTTTTCTGGCACATAAAAACAATTTGTGATGAATGTATGATGCTTTTGATGTAAAAAAGGAAATAAATTATAAAAACAGTTGATGATATTTCTAACTTAAGATAATAAACGGACCTCAAGAAAGACAATGGAAGAAAAAAAACTGACAGAAATATAAGAGAAAAAAAAAACTGGAAAAAAAACTGAAAAAAAAGAGCTGCCCTTTTCCTACTATCACTGGATTTTAAATCTAAGTTTTTGTCAATAATGGATATTATAATTTCTTTCTCTTAATCAGGGTAATGGTTAGTAATCATATATCAAGTTTTTGTAACAAAATTGACCAGTTTTCCTCAAAGTTATGAAGATCGTTGTTTATCTTGGCGATATACTTCATTGTTATGAATTTTTGTTTTAAGTATAAAACAGACGATGGAGTATTTAGAAGTGGTATACAATTTTCTTTAAATTTTGATTTAAAGATGTAATACTTAAGCAATAAAGAAATAAAGCTTCCTTTAGAGTTATCGTTAACAAATGAGAAAAGAAATTGTTTTTCTTGTATATTCAAATCTATTTCACACTCACTTCTCATCCATTGTTTGATGCTTACTATAAAATTATAAATAATTGGACATGAAAAAAAGATATGTTCTATTGTTTCCCGCTCGTTTTTGCAGTAAGAGCATAAATTATTATCTATTTTATGTATGAGATGTAAAAATGAGTTTGTAGTAAGAATATGATGATTTATCTTAAATTGAAAATCTTTTAACTTTATTTCTTTTATTGTCTTTAACTTTTTGCAATAATCTTTAAATTCGTCATCGGAAATCCCCATTGATTGTACCCATTTGTTTGGTACCACGACACTCTTTGTATTTGTAATTGTAGCGTAAAAATACTACTAACTTTTTTATCTTTTATTACATTTTTTAAATACGGATTCAAAAACATGATTGTCTTATATTTAACAAGGCAGTCTGAAAGACAGCTAAATCCCCCGCCACTGCTATGGATAGTGAAAGGGTAAATCTTTGATTTTAGCTGTGACCTTGACCTTGAACTGACATGGCTGACTCATAAATTCTGCACAACGTCTTGAAGAGGTGATCATTTGATCCAAGTTTCATGAAAATCCTTCAAGGGGTTTAGGAGATACAGAGGTGAAACCTTTGACCTTCAGTTGTGACCTTGACCTTGAGTTGACATGGCTGACTCATGAGTTCTTGATGAGGTGATCATTTGACCCAAGTTTGATGAAAATCCTTCAAGGGGTTTAGGAGATACAGAGTGGACACAAAATGGAAGGCTCAAACCTTCGACCCTTAGTTGTGACCTTGACCTTGAGCTGGCATGGTTGATTATAATTTCTACACATCGTTTTGATGAGGTAATCATTTTACCCAAGTTTTATAAAATTCCTTCAAGGTATTTAGGAGATATAGAGCGGACACGAAATGGAAGGCTCAAACCTTTGACCTTCAGTTGTGACCTCGACCTTGAGCCGGCATGACCGACTCATGGGTTCTGCACATCGTCTTGATGAGGTGATCATTTGACCCAAGTTTTATAAAATTCCTTCAAGGGGTTTAGGAGATATAGAGCGGACACAAAATGGCAGGCTCAAACCTTTGACCTTGAGTTGTGACCTTGACCTTGAACCGACAAGGCTGACTCATGGGTTCTGCACATCGTCTTGATGAGGTGATCATTTGACCATTCCTATAATCCCTCCGCCACGGCGGGGGATTAAAAACCTCATTTGCGTTTTGCCTTATTATATTTTTCCATTCAATTGATATGTTTGAAAGAACACGGTGCAAATCTATAAAAGTTCCTCTTACCGAGTAAATGGTTTTAAGATCTTCTAAGTTATAAAAATTCCCATTATTGTCAAGTAAATCTATAATATATATGATGTTTTTCCGGTACCAGTTTTCTGAATATTCTGTTTTTATTCTGAAACGGTGGTTATACCATAAAGGCGAGTATAAAATATCTTCTAAATCATTGATTTCGCAACATTCAACAAATCTACACCAACTATATTGAGCACATCCCTCCAAAATGAATTATATACTTCTCTTACTAGTACTTTTACATATTGCGAGCCAAAAGAGATAATTTTATCAAATGAAAACGTTAACAGAGATTTCCAAGTGTCACAGTTAAAAATAGCTAATCTCCTAATCCAACTAATTTTCAAACTTTGAATAAAAGATTTAATATTAATCATGTTCAGTCCCCCAAATTCTATATTCTTTGTGACAATTACTCTTTTTATTCTGTCAGGTCCGTTGTTCCATAAAAACTTATAGGCAATAGTTTCCAATTCTTTAATAAAATAATCAGATGGGTCAAGTAGTGCAATAAATATATAGACAAACTTTGATAAAACAATAGATTTTAACACAGTTACTTTCCCAAAAAGGGTGAGATTTCTTTTTGCCCAAATATCTAATATATTCCTGCATTTTTGTAATATTTCAAGAGCATTTACATTCCAGATATCATATATATTGGCAGAACACCGGACACCAAGTATCTTAATTGGTTTTTGACTCCAATCTAATGAGTTGTCTCTACATAACTGACGTTGGGAATTTCTAAGTGAACCTATCCAATAAGCTCTAGTTTTTTCTATATTTATTTTTAAACCCGACATTTTATAGAAGTTATCAAGTGTAACCAGACAATTTCTAAGAGATGCCTCGGTTCCGTTTAAAAATATCTGTGTATCGTCAGCATATTGACTAATTTTATATTGCTGATTTCGCAGGCTAATACCTACAATACTATTGTTACGTCTAATCATTAATCCCAGTACTTCAGAACATAAAATAAATATATAAGGTGAAATTGGGTCACCTTGTCTGCAGCCTCTTTCGAGAAGGAAAAAGTCGGATAAATGACCATTTTGCAGAATGCACGTTTCACTTCTGTTTTGGAATAGACGTATCCATTTTTTAAAAGAATTCCCGAAATTGAAGAAATCTAGGGTTTTGTGTATAAATGTCCACGAGATAGAATCAAGAGCTTGCTGGAAATCTATAGAAAGCAGAAGACCAGGCAAATTTTCTGAATTCGTTTCAAACATAATATCGTAGATAAGTCTAACATTTTCTCCAATAAATCTGCCAGATATAAAACCTTTTTGATCTTGATGTATTAATTTATCCAAGAATATTAAAAGAGAGATTGGTCTCCAATTTTTCATCAAAAATCTATTTTTATTTGGTTTTGGAAGACAAGTTATGACCCCTTGTGTCTGTGTTACTGGGAAATTATTTGTTTGATAGGCAAAGTTTAATGATCTCAGAACAAAATATGCAACATCTTTCCAAAAGAACTTGAAAAACTCTACAGTAAATCCATCCAACCCGGGGCTTTTATCGTTTTTCATATTTTTTAAGGCACCACTTAATTCCTCAATTTCAAGCTGGCCTTCCAGTTTTGCAGAATCTAAAAAACATAATTTTCTGGGATTATCTCCAATAGTATTTATAAAGGTGTTTCATCTACATGTATATTATTTTTATACAGCTTTTCATAGTAACTGTTTTGATATTTTAAAATGTCTTTGGTGTTAGTGTATTCAACATTATTTTCATCTATAAGTTTATTAATTGTTTTGCTTATGAAATTTCTATTTTCGAGATCGAAAAAATAGCTTGATGGCTTTTCTCCTAAATTTTCATACCTGCATCTTGACCTAATCATTACACCCTCAATAACCTTCTGTCTTAATGTTTCTAGTTCGCTTTTCTTTTCTTGTAGTTCGTTAAATGTACTATCATTTCTATTCATAAAGTTAGCGTTAGTGTTATTTTCTAAAATTTGAATATCATTTTCTAGATCTTTTTCCCGTTTTTTTTCTCTTTTCTTTTTTTCGGAGCAATATTTTATGGTTTCCCCTCGAAGAATAACTAAAAAGGTTTCTAGAAAAAGTTGATCATTAATATTTAACTGAATATGTTTGTTTTTAAAAGAATTTCCGTTTATAGTGTCCCCATCATTTTCGTTATCTTCCGTTCTATGTTGTTCGATAAGATTTTCTAATGTAGTTTTAACCAACTTAATATATGTTTCGTCTTTTAGAAGGGAATTATTGAACTTCCAGTAACCCTTTCCTCTTAAGTTATCGTTAAACTTAAGTTTTAAAGTAATACCGTTATGATCTGACCTATAACTAGGAATAATATTCGAGTCTATTACTAAGTTCATTACACTTTCGCTTATTAAGAAGAAATCGAGTCTCGATTGTTTCTTTGTTGGATTCTGCCTTCTCCATGTATATTTTCTTTTATTTTCGTTTAGTATTCGCCAAACGTCGATAAAACCCTCATTTTCAATTAGATTCATGACACTTTTTCTAGCTCTTTGATTATTAATTGTGTTATAATTTTCATTATCTAGATCGGGATTAATTACCAGATTCCAATCTCCACATATTATGTTAAAATCGTTTCCAATGTTTAATATTTTTTGCTTAATATTTTCATAAAATTCTGGTTTATCCTCATTTGGACCGTATATATTTACCAAAGTCATTCTATGATTATAAATGCAAATATCTAAAATAAAATAATTTCCGTACTCATCTTTAAAAACATTCTCAACTTTATGCTCAAAATTATTTCGCAAAAGTATCATTAAAGCTTTAATGGTGGAGGAAGACCCCGGGTGCCCCTCCGTGCATTATTATCCCCCGACGAAAGTCGGAGGGGTATAGTTTTGGCGTTGTCCGTCCGTCCGTCCGTCTTTCCGTCCGTCCTTCCGTCCGGAGCCATATCTAGGAAATGGTTGGGAATATTTACATATTACTTCATACACATGTTCATCACTGTGAGTTTTTGCGGCCCGCCAAGTTTCATTCAGATTGCCCTAGTAATACTAGAGTTATGGTCCTTAGAAGTTTCTAGTGTTAACTATATAGGGTACAATAAATATGGCAATTTCTGCATCATAACTTTTGATATATTTGACCTAGAACTATGAAACTTAAGCAGACTTTAGATCACCATAATGTGGTTGTGTACACACATTTTCGTTCAGATTTATTTTGCAAATTAAGAGTTATTGCCCTTTAATTGTATAAAAATCCACCTATTTGTACATAACAAACTTACCATTTGGTAGAATTTCATTAAATTTCTTTCATTCTTTTCCATGAACATTTATTGTAAACATGTGAAGTTGTGTACCCACACCTGGTCACCCCCTTACCTTGATCACACCCCTCCCGATCCCTCTCCACCCCCCCCCCCCCGCCCGCCAAAAAAAAATCCTTATTTTAGATTTTTTTTCAAACAAACGTAATATACATGTTCACCACTATGAGGTTATGGGGCCTATCAAGTTTCAGTCAGACTGCCCAAGTAACACCAGAGTTATGGCCCTTAGAAGTTTCTAGTGTTAACTATATAGGGTACTATAAATATGGCAATTTCTGCATCATAACTTGATATATTTGACCTAGAACTATGAAATTTAAGCAGAATTTAGAGCATATAATGTGATTGTGCACATATAGTTCCGTAGAGATTTCTTTTGTAACTTCAGAGTTATTGCCCTTTAATTGTCTAAAAATCCACATATTTGTACATAACAAACTTATCGTTTGGCAGAATTTCATTAAATTTCTTTCATTTCTTTTCCCTGAACATTTATTATTAACATGTGAAGTTGTTCACCCACACCTGGTCACCAACTTGCCTTGGTCACACCCCCACCCCCTCCCACCTCTAAATTTTTTTATTTTTTTTTTCATGCCTTATTTTAGATTTTTTTCAAACCTTCCTTGAATACTTATCAACATGCAAGTTGTACCATTCCCCCACCTCGCATTTCAATAAACTGCATTTATTTTTAAAAGCTAAGCTTATTACAGTAAGCATATCTCATTCAAAATAAATTCTTTAGTCAGGATCAAAGTATCATACATTTATTATGTACTGTTAAATTAAACATTCTGTTAAATTGATTTTGACTAATGAAATTATTTGCTTCTTATTAACATCCTTAACTTTTTGCCGGATATATTTTTTTGCCATTCCTCACCACAGACCCTTTCGACGGGGGATACCAATTCATCGAATTTGCTTGTTTCATCACGAGCGGGCGCCTGGGTAGAACCACCGACCTTCCGTAGGCCAGCTGGATGGCTTCCTCACATTCCTAAAATGGCGTTAAGATAATATAATTTAAATGGTGCTTTTATTTCTTTCAAAACTAAATATATTTTTCGAAATTTTCAATCAGATGGTTTTGAATGTACCAAATACTTATTTGCATCAGAATGGAATGTTACATATACAGTGTACCAGAGTAAAATAACAAGCAATGGAGAAAAGAAGCTATAATGAAACTGTCACTTTTATTTGACAGTCAAATGAAAAAGAACTATAATCTTTTTCAAAATTGAAACGATTTATATAGCTTTATGTTTAAATGCAAATTACATTTTGTCAGAAATTAGTTGAGTTTTTAAGACCTCTTTTTAATTAATTAATTAAAGTACACATCCCAAACTGATTGCACAAACGGAAATGAGCATATACAGTCCCATACCTATTTTATGCTACATATTATATTTGATGTACTTTTTGGTAATACTCGAACGTTTTGCCGTTTTTATGAAATTAAAAAAAAATCGAATATATTACAATGCCAAATCCCTTCAATTGTCTTCAGCAAAAACCTTCAGGCCTCTGAAACAGTGCCAAAATATTAAGAATTCATTTTTAACCATGCATGAACTATGAGATCGGTTCAAATAATGCATGAATGGAAACAATCTTTGTGGATTTTTGTGTTTTAACTTTACTGCTTTAAAATACCCCATAAATTTTAAAGCCAATTTTGACAACATGACACGTAAGAAATTATATTAATATTATAGGTCTTAGCACATTCGTGCGTTTATTTTCTCTATGAAATTCTTTTAAATTTTATGCAACACATTAATTAAAACTTTATTGGTTAACTGATATCTCCCTACATGTACAAATTGAAATATAACACATGAAACACAATACGTGAGAAATTCAGTGAGAAAACTAAGACCTGGAAATTAAACTGACTGCCTCACTAACATTTTGGAATAGACTTAACAATTTTAAACGGTATTCGCAGACTAATTAGGATCTCCAAAATGGAGTCTTAGTATTTGAACACTATGTAACCATCGCAACAAGAACGTCCTATACCTTTGATTTTTTAACATTTTGGTGACAAATCATTGTAATTTTTATCCTTTTCCTCTTTTATTTACAATATAGTATTTTTACATATTCATTATTTTAAGCAAGCATAGTATTTTATCTGTAGCAATTTAACAAATGTCAACACTCTATATAGTTACGTAAAACAGTTCATACTATATGATATGAAATACAAAATTAACATACTACAAAACATAAACATCCATAAAATATTATATAAAAACACAGATAAATATTAACAAGGTCTAGTCTTCCAATTTTATACCGCGTATTTACTGCTTCGCTAACACAATATATCAGTTTTATCAATTGTACTTTGAATATTTAAACACTGCATACCACTCATCGAATCATCTTTGTTTTTACAACGTATCTGCTATTACTACCAATGAAAGTCCTTTATTCCTTTCGAAATAATTTAAGTTATTCTACAGTTATCCCTTTTATACATGTATATGTAATTGGAAAAGTAAACATGATTGGAATTAATACCGTTGGCTACATAAATAAACCGTACTCCATCCTTATTCCTCCTACACAGATAATTTTAAATGTCTTTATAGGAAAATAAAATCTGTAGAAAGATCCTTTTGAAGTGGAAGCATAGAATGCAACCATGAAGAATAATAGCAGACTCGATTTGATTGAGGCAATGAAATGTGCAACACCTCTCACGCCCCCTGGCACCGGCTTAAGCGGAACTCTGTTACACATCTCTAGAATGGACTCTATGATCCCAAAGGATCAAAACTGAAACCACGGTATGAATAACAGACTTATCTGCATGTACATGCTATTCTTTATATGGTAATGGAATCGATCTATGATTTACCTATATTATATTCGAAAATTCTGGAGATTCTGTACAATTCAATGACGAATGCTTTCTTAACCTGACAAATCCAACTTAAATGTAAATTTCACTTGCTGTCAGAAAACTTTCTTTCGCCTTCTGAATGAATAAAATTTATGATCTTCTCAATACTTGCGTTATTCATCGGGCAGGTATAAATTCCTTTCCCTGTCAAGAAAGCGAAGTCGCATACACCCCCTAACATTGTATACTCCTTTCCGGTTAAAACTTGATAGCTCGCTTGGTTAGGTAGAGCATGCTCATCTTTGTGATGAAATATCAGCAACGACATTTTGGACGTTACTAAAAAGGCAAAACAAATGCATGAACCAATAATTTGCATTTAAATTTGTTTAAGGTGCTTACTCATAATATACGTGCATGTTTTAGCAACTACTTTTGCATGGCTATAAAATTCCAACGCAAAACGCGCAAAGAGACTACCATACTTAAACAAGAGCACCGCCTACGGATGCCATCGCTCGTCTGCAAGTGCGGGGTAATATGTAAGAAAAGAGTTATAGTTCGGATTTTCGAAGTACAAAAAGGGCCATAATTCTGACAAAATACAGGTGTGAGTTATGATTCTTGGCCTACACTATCCCTAATAACGACAAACAAGTGTGCAAAGTTTCAAACCTGTAGCTCTTACAGTCTTTGAGAAAAGGTGACATAAACAAACCAAAATTAAACAATATACTCAAATTTTCTAACCAGAAATAGGGCGATAATTCTTAAAAAATGCATATCAGAGTTATAGATCTTCGCCTACATAGTCTCCTAATGATGATAAATAGGTGTGCAAAGTTTCAAAGCTGTAGCTATTGCACGTTTGAGAAAAGATGGGCCTAAACAAAACATTTAATCAAGAAACTCAAGTTTTCTAAGTATAAAAGGACCATAATTCTGAAACATGCATATCAAAGTTATGGTTCTTGGCCTACATAGTACCTAAAGATGTTAGACAAATGTGCAAAGTTACAAAGCTGTAGCTCTTATAGTTCTGTGAGAAGAGGTGGACCTAAAAATATATTTTAACTAACTCCGACGCTGACGCCGAAGATCAAGTGACGACAATTCCTCGTAGAGTTTTTTTTCAAAAAGAAGACGAGCTAAATATAATGATTATAGAAAATTATATAATTACTATTTAGGCCTTGTATTGTATTTGCTGCATCTGTTCCGATTCTTGAAGCACAGATGCATAGAAGCAGTAGTGGCATGTTTGGATTCACGTCGGTCGCGTTCATTCGTTTGATGAACTCTAATTCAAGCTTGCCCTCTTGGTCCATTTTACTCTTCAGCAAACAAATTAGCTCCTCTTCAACAGTCGTAATTAGCCCACCTCTCCGAGTGTAATAAATTTGCACTAAAATAAAGGAAACGCAGATTGTAATCATTGCATCTTGCATTAAATAAAATCAATATCCGTAGAAATATTAATTGCATGATCTCATATCATTAAATAAATCATTATCGATCGTTGAGCACATTTAGATGAGTTGTGTCTTTTGAAATGACATCTGTGATATACATTTAGCTTTTTATTCTCACTTAAATCTAAATAATTCTTCATGTTACCTTGGATTACCCTTTTGCTCTTAAACTTTTCAAGCTCTTGCTTTAAGTTGTTTTTGTCTTCCAGAAGACGGGTATTACTGCGTTTCAATGAAGAAATAGTTGATGCAGCACTTTCCATATTTTCCTTCAGTTCCGAGTTGGCGTGATTTATTGCAGACAGCTGTATTTGCAACTCTTCTAAGTCCTTTTCTTTCCTCTGTATTAAATTTGCAAATTCATCCCGTTCAGTTTCTAGACATTTCTTCTTTTCTTTTTCTTCTATAATTGTTTTTAAATATAGCTTATTTTTTTCTTTATGACTCTCTAAGTCACTCTGTGTGTCTTGTAACTGCTGTTTCAATGTTTCTCTTTCTGTTGAAAGGCGTTCAGTCTCGGATATGAAGTCTGTCCGTGCCTGTTCTAACTGTTGTTTCATGTTTTGTTTTTCTGTTGAAAGGCGTTCAGTCTCGGAACTGAAGTCTCTCTGTGCCTGTTGTAACAGTTGCTTTTCTTTTGAAAGGCGTTCAGTCTCGGAACTGAGGTTTCTCTGTGTCTCATGTAACTGCTGTTCCAACTTCTTGTTTTCTGCTGAAAGGCGTTCAATCTCGGAACTGAGGTTTCTCTGTGTCTCATGTAACTGCTGTTCCAACTTCTTGTTTTCTGTTGAAAGGCGTTCAGTCTCGGAACTGAGGTTTCTCTGTGTCTCATGTAACTGCTGTTCCAACTTCTTGGTTTCTGTTGAAAGGCGTTCAGTCTCGCAACTGAAGCCTGCCTGTGCCTGTTGTAACTGCTTTTTCAATTTCTGATTTTCTGTTGTAAGGTTTTCTGTCTGGGATCTGAATGATTCCATTTCCTGTATCTGCAGTTGCAGCTTACTCACTTCTTGTTCCGCTGATTTCAATGTATTTGTTTTTTCTTGAAATTCGTGAGTAAGTTTCTGGAAGTCATGTTTTAGTTTTGCCGTGTTAAAATGTATCCTTTCATCTTCTTTCTTGTTTATTTCTGTTTTAAGTCTTTCTATCTCATAGTCTTTCTCATCGATATGCTTTGAATGTCGCTGCTGTTGTGCAGTTAAATTGGTTTCTAATTCAGCTCGCACTTTCTTCGACTGCTCAAGTTCTGCAATCAAGTTTTCGACTCTTTTGTCTTTCTCAGTTTCGGATGACATGTAACGCTTAATTTCCTTGTTTTTGTCAGCAACTACGTTGGTAAGCTCTGCTTTCAAAGTTTCTACGAGCTGTTGTGAGACTTTCGTTTCATTTGTTATAGTCCACACCTTTTCCCTTAGTTCAAAAGTCTGTTTTTCTAGTTTTTCTTTTTCTGTTCGTAAATTGTCACTCAAAGCTTCAAGTACTATATTTTTCTCTGTCAGTATAGTATTCTCTTCACGTAAACTTCTTTCATTTCTGTTGCAAAATTCGATGTCCTCTTTCAGTTGCCTGTTTTGTTCTACCAATCCTCTAGTAGCTTTTTCAAACACCGGCTGAAATTCGTTTGACTTTGACAAATATTTATCTAATGTTAAGCCTGGTGAGTCTTTGATATTGGTACATTCGATTAAACGAATGGACTCCCTGGTAAAATGCAAAAAGTCACACAGTGATTGCGCCGCATTATCTTTATTGTGCAAAACAGTCGTCTGCAATAAAAGGCAAACATACTATAATCAATTTAAAATATAACATTGAAAAGACTTGCTTCCTTTTTATACGCCCGAAGGGACGTATTATGTTATGACGCTGGTGTCTGTCTGTCCGTCTGTCCGTCCGTCCGTCTGTCCGTCTGTCCGTTAGCAATTTCGTGTCCGCTCTGTAACTTTTGAACCCCTTAAAGGATTTCTAGGAAACTTTACACAAATGTTCACCACACCGAGACGATGTGCAGAGCGCATGTTTTGGATGTCTCGCTTCAAGGTCAAGGTCACACTTGGGAGTCAAAGGTCATATCAGTTTGTTTCGTGTCCGCTCTGTAACTCTTGAACCCCTTGAAGGATTTCAAAGAAACTTGACATAAATGTTCACCACACCAAGACGACGTGCAGTGCGCATGTTCCGGATGACTTGCTTCAAGGTCAAGGTCACACTTAGGGGTCAAAAGTCATATCAGTTTGTTTCGTGTCCGCTCTGTAACTCTTGAACTGCTGGAAGGATTTCAAAGAAACTTGGCAGAAATGTTCACCACATTGTAACGATGTGCAGAGCGCATGTTCCGGATGACTCGCTTCAAGGTCAAGGTCACACTTAAGGGTCAAAGGTCATATATGAATTTGCTTTGTGTATATTGCTCTGCATTGCAGTGTTCTTGTTTTTATTTGGCAGGTCTCTTTTTTGTACTTACAATATTTTTTTTTTGAATTACTTCCGTTTTATGTTACTATAAATAGCTTATTTTGAAACTTTTTTATTATTGGCCGTAGGGAAAAACCGAGACCACGTTTCTGTGGTACAACATGGATGGTACCTCCAATTTTAAGGTGTATTTTTACATACCTGTACCTGATAAGGATTTTTTTGTAGACTTTGAATATTTTTTTTGTGGACTTAGATTTGTTTTTTGAAGTTTTCCTTTTGTTGTTCCAGTCCTTTGGGACTACAACAGTCAAGTTCTTAAAATTTTGCTCCCATCCTATGATGTAAGCCTTCGGGCGTATATTGCCCCGCTTGGCGGCGCTCTTGTTTTAGTTTGCAACCATATTTGTCTTGACATCATATAGTGACAATTCTACCATACTCAACAGATACAGGAGAACAATCGAGCTTACACTAAAATTGACGAAACACACAACAATTTCATTTGATGTCAGTGTTATTGCAAACTGAGCTATTAAAAACAGTCACATTTGGTTGCCAGTGATATATCGTATTTAGCAGGGTGGCAAATACTTTCAGTTCGTTTCTACATCGCATTTGAAAGCTACTAACAACATGTATAATTTTTACATTCAATCGTCAGAACCTTTGATACATCCATCCATTTAAAATCAGGCATCAGTCGGTAAGGTTGTGCACATACAAATGGAAAACTCTGGTCAGATAAATGTCAAGTTTGGGTAATAATGGCATTTGTTGGTCAGTTTTGATTTTTCAATTAAAAAATCACCCATTATACATCTTATTTATATCGGAAATAGTTTTACACTTAATAAAATGTTGCTTATACATTTTACCCGTGTCTGTTGGACTAATATCATTTTAACGATGATCTTGGCAGATTACACTTTAATAAGTAAAAGAAAAAAAAAACACAACTAGTTGGGTTAAAGAAGTAAAATTCCTACCATAAGCAGCATTTGCTGGTCCAGGAACAAGCGTTGATTATCCAATGTTGAACGTGCAGTAGCGTCTGTATTTATAATAATAATTAATTGGTAAAAACAACAGTGATGAATCCATGATGGATATAGGAACGATGACCTATTTAACATTTATGTTGAAAACAAATCGCTACACTGTAAACTAAACTCGTTGGACAAATTCTCAAACAATATATATAGATATTCACTGGTAGCAGGTAAAAGATTGTCTGAACTGTTTGAACCAACACCATTACCTTTAAGTAACATGTGGCCGAAATTTAAACATTTCTATTTTGAAACAGATTATATTGTCACACCAAAAATGTACAGTCAGAGTAAGTAAAATTAACGCGTTTAATTCGTTCCATTGTGAGAATAAGTCTCTTTAAATATTTAAACTCGTGTTCAAAAAAGCCACATGAACACTGATTCAAACCAACAGCCTGTGTGGTATTAACTGTTAAGGCACTGGTAATGGAAAAAATGTGGATATTTATCATAATCTACACATAGATTGGTTTATACATAATTTATTTTAGGCCGATTGTGAAGCAAGTTCTACAACCTATATTAAACACTCTCGGCACCTCATTCCTGATGGAATCCATCGCCACGAGGGTATGAGAGAAGAGAAGACCGTGTCCCTTTTAATGCTGGGCGTCAAGCAAGGGAGCTACTGGAAATCAAAATTTGTTCGAAAGTTGGTACTGTTCGAGAGAAAGTCCCAACAGGCTATGCAGCATGTTACATGAAGAAATTACTAACACATGAAGAACAACAATTAAAAAGACAAATTGCAGATCTATCAAGTAGTCAAGCCTTTGAGTGGCTTATGGCCTGATTTATTATGGTTCAGAGTTCAGATGCGCAGGAACTGAATCACGAAGGTGTAAGCATCCAAACATCTGAACAATGAATTGTAGAAAATAAAACGATAAAACACACAAAGACCTTGATTGTTTTCATTCTTACTTGCTCTTTGATGAAATATTTGATAAACATTATGCTAGAACTCATATATCCGAGTAGTGATGCGACATCATAATTTACGTCATAAATCCATTGAATATCGCAGAATAAACATAACTTTACCCTCTTTGCTTAACTGGTAATTAAATTGCGCCATGTTAGAATATAATATGAACAATAAATTTTCGTTGAGTTTGAACTATTTATATTTAATTTAACGAAAAAAAAATAATACATAAAATTGAATGTCTATAATGAATAAATGTTTACCTGGTGAATGGGTTTCCTGACTTTTCAGATATTCTGTCAAAACACCAGCTGATGCATACCAACAATCCAGAGAATATGCTAAACTGACCATCGATGCATCTATTATTTTCTCTTTTTCCTAAAACGAAATAGGAAAAAAATGGTAATGTTTTAGCAAACATTTGAGAACAACAACTTTTTAACACGTTTTTAACACGTTTTCATTAATATATTGATGTAGTCATGTAAATGACTTATCTAAAAAAAAAACACACACACATCGCGTCTTGAAAATAGAATACATACTACAATTCACGATAAGGTAACTGCAATATTTTAATTTATATTAGGTATAATTGCTCGATAAATGCACGATAAATATTATTAATGAACATTGTATAAAATGTAAAAAAATCTCTAAGACTAAATCTCTGTTGTTGTTTCAAATCACTCATACCAATTTAGTATATCTGACGTTGTTTATTAAATCCGTTATTTAACTTAACGTATCAAATTCTTTATGGAAGAAAAGGAGAATGTTTTAATTGTCAGTACATTCAGTTATTTTTAATACCAGCATTTATAAATACGGGAACATAGTTTGTTGAACTGAGTCATAATTAAAATGCATTATTTGTATAACTTCGGTTTCCCGTCGAGATAACTGTACAGCCATCAGTATAATTATCAAGAGGCTATGAGCAACCACAATATGCAATATGTAGAATCTTATTACTCATCAAATTTACGTTTTGTAACAAGAGTACAAGTTACCACAAATGTTCACGTATGCTAATAATATCTATAATATAAATGTACCTTACCATGCTAAATTTCTATAATGAACTTGTCCATCTTCCATTTTGTACAATACCATTAACTGTTGAAAGGGGTACTAACCAAAAAGGTACTGGCTGAATAGCGAACAGTTCAGATCATGATCAGACTGGATGGATGTGCAGGCTGATCATGATCTACACTTATCGCAATTGCAGAACTAATCGTGTCCAGCATGGTAAGGGTTAAACATATACATAGTCACTTGTCTACAAATTGAATTCAGTTTATTGCTTTAATCGTCTTACCAAACATTTCTCTACTTGTGCTTTGCTGACATTTGTATTTCCCATTCTAACGGTTCAATCAGACACCAATAAAAGATTGCTAAAAGATATAACAATCACTCTTACTGTGAAGTTAGCATACTGGAATCTGAAAAGAAAAGTAAACATACAAGATTTAAAATTCACATGGCATTGGATTTTACATACATATACTGCTATCAGAAAATGATAAAAGATAACATGCCTGTGGTGATTCGTTCTCCACCTCAAATTCATGAGTTGTCACCTGCTTTCAGGTAATAATAATAAACGTTAGGTTCGGCCACTCCAAATTAACAGCATTAAAGAAAAAAGCGAGCAAACTCATAGTCGACAATATTACTGGAACTCACAAATACAAACTAATTGTCAATGAGTATTTTGTTATCGGTAAGATATGTCTTCAATTTTATAACGAATTATAAAGGATATTTTGTCAAATGCAAAAGCAATGATTTTGTTCTTACTGATTGAATCCTATGTCAGATCAGCACATGCACAACTTAATCTTGTAAAGCTGTAAGTAAGTAATCAAGCAAGCAAAGTAAAGTAAATCAAAGTAAAGTAAAGTAATATAAGATAAGTACTTTATTATAGTGAGCTGTGTAAAACGTTTCACAAAGCGTATTAATAATCAGTTGAAAGTAAAGTAAAGTTAAGTAAGTATTTTATCATACTGATATCCGTACAATGTTTCACAAAGCATATCAACACTCTATTTAACATACCAATTGGCACAATGGACTTATATCTCCTAGTATATATGACGCGATATGATATCATAGACACTCAGGGTCAGGACCCCCACCCCCACTCTCCTCCGGCCTTACCAACCTTCAGCCAATATCTTTAGCATTATAACACGTGACGGTCATGAAACGGGTTTGTAATTATTTAAGTATTTCTAAAATTGCACATTTTTACCATCAATGCTCCTTAAAGTAAAGAATTGACACTAGGAAACAATAGTCGATTTAGCTTTTAAATTAGCACCTATTTATGAACCCCTGATATCAATATCTGGGTCTGTAACCATTCTGTCAAATGACAACGGTTTTGACAACCAAAAACCTAGCTAATGATTGATGATGAGGTAATTAAAATTTCTAATTATAGAATAGGTTACGAGGCACTAAAATTAGAACCAAATGCTGGATCTTAATTAATTAATAAATTTGATAAGATGTAATAAATTACTGTATCGATTTCGAATACAACCTTAATACCGATTCCTTCACTTTTTTGAATAAGAGTTGTCCTCTATTGACCATGTGTCTTTATTATTATTATTATTTATTAGAATGTGAATCTCATGTTTATGCTATGTACATACTGAGAATTTAATAATAAACTTGGAAACTTGGACAACCGGTATTTGGGTTCCGACGAGAAATCAATAACTATCATAAATCGATTTTGAAAACTTCCTTGCGAAATGATCCCTGCTTTGTACTGGGCAGTCGGGGACCAGAATTGGACTTGATGATCCGATTTAATGTAATCGTGACTCATAAGCGTATTAATTTTGGTAATCGATTTATGACACGCACAATACAAAGCGCGGGGTCCTGCGCATTGAAGTTTCCAAATGTCAACTTAGTTTCCAAATGTCGACTTCACAGATACCTTTTGATAATTATGTTTTAAACTATGTGTTTCGGCATAAGGCATTAAAAAGTTTAAAAAAAAACTAAATCAGGCTAGAGCTGTGAAAATATAAAGGAAAGACAATTGTTGAATCAAAATCAATATTCCTGTCCCAAACGGGTATCATTGTTATCGGAGAGGTCTATCAAGACCTCTCCATAGTGTTGGCTTTCAAACTAGGAGGATTTAGACTACTCTATTAATTTTACGGCGTTAGAAACCACTTTCTAGCGCAAATTACGGTGAGCCAGTCTAAAATGGCCGAATGCGCTTGCGCACAAGTAAGTTTTGAAATCCTCTAAGACGAAAATAATTGTTCGTTTAAAATAAAAAAAATATAGTGTAATACTATTGTTATAAATGTTGGAAACGGTTCAGTTATTAACAATATATATATAGATATATATTTACTATTCTTTGTTCGCAGTGTTCAAAGATATGCACATGAATTGAATCACGTTTAAATGTATTTCGTTCAATTAAATGAATTTATTGTTTAACTGGCGGGTTCGTTTGCCCCGTTCGGAAGATCTGCCGGAATAAGAAGAGTTCTTCTAAGATGACTTATTGATTTTGAGGTCATTAGGTCATGGTCACAGTGACTATGACCTCTTATAGGTCACAGTGACCTGCAACAGGGAAACTGTTTTTCGTCTATAGCACAACCTATCATATAATGACAATTGTTATCTATGTCTCTGATGACAATTGTTATCTATGTCTCTGATATAACTTTAAAAGGAGCAACACTGGACCTCTCCTTTGTTTCTTTTTTAAAAGAAGCCAACTTGTTGTTTGTTATTAACTTGGCTATTAGCGACCGCCTATATGTGCCATATTCTTTGTCTTTGAAGAGAATGCGGATAGAACTTACCTCACAGCCACAGATCTTTCGGACTCGGTGTACGTTGAACATTACAAACGGACCGATAGCTTTTTACAAAAAGCTAACCTTGTAATACTAAAGTCAGTAGACTTTAAAGATGCAGTATACCATAATATTATATACCCTTCTCAAATGCGCTCATTTGATTGGTCGAAACGAATGCACGCGCGGGTCCGCAAAACGCGATATTGACCTGCAAAAGTGATAATGACTCTTGTGATATCACTTTTTCTTATATATATGAAATATCGGCCAGTCAAATGAATGCATTTTGGAAGGGCATATAATATAAAAATTATAGACTTATGTTTCGGTCAATATGTGTTTTTACGGACCTGCAAAAATGATACTGACCTCGGACTGCGTCCTTGGTCAATATCAATGTTACAGGTCCGTAAAAACATATATTGACCTAAACATAAGTCAATAACTGTATAATATTTGAATACTCAACTCAATGTGTTTCCATATTTATTCCTCTATCCAATTTAACGACAAATGGTTATATATTACAGGAACCGTACAGTACAAAACACTGCCCATAGACGTATGGTAATGAGGTTACATGTAGATGTAAGCGAGATTGAGCACTTTTGTATTTGCCATTATTTGAGAGTGTTTCATTATCAATAATCTGCAGCTTTAAAATACATGTTTCTGTATTAAAGTATCAGGCGGAATGTATGAAAATGGTTGTTGACGGTTTATGTAAGGATTTTTAACTGTATTTGAAAAAGGCTCATGAGAATAGAAATTGCACATGATTTTCAATACATATTTAGGATGAGGAATTCTAAGTTTGATATTTGTTAAAATAAATGAAAGTAAAACAAATAAAGGATTTTTTTAAAAGTTAGATATTTTTTAATTTAAACGATGCATTTATTTACATTATACTGTGTATTTATACATGTATACAGTGTGTATTATTCTAATGTAATGCATAGTACTGTTAATACACATGAGCTTATTAATTTTATGTTTTACATAAAGTTAACTCTATGAAGTAAGTGTCCATGTTTTTAAATTTTAATTTTGGATCTAATATACCTTTAATTACTGCATCCTTTAGTGAAATGAGGTCATCAGTAAAATGACCCTTTGATATCTTCATCTCCTCAGCTAATATACTTAGCCTAACTTAAAATTATTATCATTCTATGAAATTTAATTCATTTACCTTGTGTTTTAAAACTGATCCATATTGACTTTGTAAAAGCGGAAGTTAAACAAATTATCGGGTTATTTACTTTCTGTTTAAAATTTATAAATAGAGAAACTAGTGTACTTTCTGTTTAGAGGTCATCAACACAAATTGTTTTGTATAATATCCGAGTAAGTGTCAAGATTTAGCAATATCATAAATATGATATCGAGTGAAACGTCAAGACTTCTTAATTCAGATTAGGTAAGGACAATGTTCATCTACTAACTCTTTATTTTCAGTAAATAGACTAAAGGAAGTTCTCGAACGCAAGGCCATACCGAATTTGATCTATGTTTAAACGGCCGGGCTTGCAAATTTTTCTTAAAAACTGCTAGTGACGGCGTTTTAAACATAAATATAATTGTGTATTCCTTTAATGTATAAATTCTTACTTCAGTTTGAAGTAATTTCACTTAATGTATAGTAGCATGTTACAAATGCTAAAAAAATCAGACATAGCTTGGACAGACCTGTTACGGGTATAAAAACTATCAGATTCTGATAGTAACAATAATTTTACCAACAATTAGTTTCTTTCCTGCCAGGAAGGTAGATATAGAGTTAAAGAACAGATAGCAATGCTAAATATAAATCCAATTTGGTTTAGTCTATTAGTAAACAAATGCCTATAAATATGTATCCGTATTTGAAATAGAAAGTAGGAATACCCAGCCGGTCATTCGTTGTATATTCTATTTTACTTTAAACACTATATCGTGCGATTATATTGTTGCATATATGACAAAAGAATAATATATTTTCAAACAAAATTAAAAAAGGAAGTACCTTGGTGAAAAACGGAATTCCCCAGAAGTATTTCGTAGAACAATAAATCACTTATTTTTTTTTTATTCAAACCGAAAGTAGATACCAGAAAATGGGAAATAGCGAAAGTGCCAGACTAAAAGATGAAGAACAGAAGCTACAGCGGTATATCAAGAATACTATAGTAAGTATTATTCTTTTCATTAGTGTATGTACCATTGATAGAGTGAAATATGGTGTTTTCATAGGCACGTAAGACAAACTATAAAATGTAATCATAAAATAAAAAGAAAACTTGTTTGTTGTTCCTTCTCAAGAGAATAATTTTACTTAGCTGAGCAGATAATGAATACAAGGGTACTATTAAAGGCATCAGATGAATAGCAGGGCAAAGCTTTCTTGGACTCGTGCATATTTTTTTTTACGAATAGAACACATGTGTTCATGCGTCTATAAGTCATACAAGATCTGTTATTAACAGCAAGCGATTCGTATACAGTATTAATCCGTGCACTGAATGTTTGTAGAACATGTATGATTTAAAAATATACTCCTGCCAAATATCACGTAGTGAAATAGTTCCTGGTCACGGGATATTTTTACATGCAATTTCGCAAATTCTTCTTTCATTTATTTTTTACTTGTCTGGATCGTTTTCTTGCGTTTCGTAAATGCATATGTGTAGGCCTATTTTTTGTGTATACATATAGAAGTTCTTTCGTGTGTAAAGCACGTGGTGAATGCAAACGAGGAGGGCTTCTTCAGCAGTAAACGTCTGTAACGTGATGCTGAAAAACTGTTTTTCTTAAAAGACAGAATAGTGTATATATATATGCGCTAAAGGAACCTTTTGCTAAACTAAATCTTGTTTTACATACGGGATAAAAACATCTTTTATTTGTAAACACCATATCTTACATTTTGACTTGTGGCTACCCTGCTTGTGAAAATATTGGACCCAGAGTTCACTAGGTACTGAAACAAATGTATATCCTCTGTATACTACTATTTGCACGCTCTATCCTCAGCCTTTAATATTTAAACATTGAGTTTTTCCATGTAA
The DNA here is from genome assembly GCF_021730395.1 of Mercenaria mercenaria. Taxonomy (NCBI): domain Eukaryota; kingdom Metazoa; phylum Mollusca; class Bivalvia; order Venerida; family Veneridae; genus Mercenaria; species Mercenaria mercenaria. The sequence continues at coordinate 34,868 of NW_026460854.1, read as the reverse complement.
CCAGTATATAACACATGATTATTCTGACTACTTTACAAAGTTAAGTTATGACACAATAGAGAACTTTTTGATGGAAGACAACAGGTGGGTGCAGCTACACAGAGTAATAACACCAATCTCTCTATCTGCTTGACTGTTTATTTCAGAAATGCATTGAAACTCACAGACACGGCGTCTTCGGTATCGCACACACTGTAGAGACCCAGCATGCACTCTTTGAATTACTGTCTAGTAAAATTAGTGGTATTGCAAGTGTAAATGGTACGTATAGCATACGATTAATATTTCGATACATCAGTTGCCACTTCAACCGTTTTGATTATGAAGTATTTCTTTTCAATTCTGTCACCGGTTTAATTGAGCTGTTGCTGTAACTCTAAATGTAATTACCAGTTACGATTTTAGCATTCGGACGTTCATTTTGCAAGCTAAAGTCAAAACGAATAATACCAGTCCATATCATAAAGTTGTCATTGTACTTGCTTTTTTCAATGCATATTCTATGCCATATCTGATAAGCTGACATCATGACTAAAACATCAGTAACGATCGATACTAAATTATGGAAAATTACATTGTTGATATTTTAATAGGTTATTACGTTGGTGCTCCTGTCTCTCAGTAACGAGAATTAAAACCACCGAATATTTGAGCCGCGCCATGAGAAAACCAACATAGTGGTTCCCCAAACACATTAACATGTTACAGATAATAAAATGAGCCGTGCCATGGGAAAACCAACATAATGAGTTTGCGACCAGCATGGATCCAGACCAGCCTGCGCATCCGCGCAGTCTGGTCAGGATCCATGCTGTTCGCTTTCAAAGTCTATTGCAATTAGAGAAACTGTTAGCGAACAGTATGGATCTTGACCAGACTGCGCGGATGCGCAGGCTGGTCTGGATCCATGCTGGTCGCAAACTCATTATGTTGGTTTTCCCATGGCACGGCTCATTTTATTATCTGTAACATGTTAATGTGTTTGGGGAACAGTTTTCATTGATATCATGGTTACGTACTCAATCCACGAAATTAAATCCAAACGAAGGTGTACACTTCTTACACATTTTATGCTCAAAGGTTGCTAATTGATATCTCCACGAAATAGCCGTTTTGGCCCAAAAGCACGAAATTTCGTGCCCGCGAAATTCAGTTTAATTTCAAACTATAGAAAATTGCATGGTTGGTGTTTGCTTAGTACGGTTGACTCAACAGATCATTGTCCCAGTCTATCTATCACGACCTTTAAAACCACCAAATACAAAAATATAGCAAATTAAGCCGTTGGTATTTGTTACCGGTTATTACGTTTGGCTCTACATGTGTATTTGGGTTCGTTCTGAATTATTAAAATGTTGAAAATAGAGAACATTGTTTGATAAATTTACTGAATCAATCTTTATGCGTCTCACTGACCACGGTTACACCGTAATGCTATTTGCTTTCGTATGAGATTTATTGTTTTATAATTATGGCGACAAAATGTTTAAATCATTATAGTGACGTAAATCTATTGTTTTAAGCGCCAAATGATCTTCACGAATCCGCGGTTCATTACGTATATATTTGGTAAAAATTGTTATATACGCCGCAATCTTGGATCAAACTCGCAAATCCCCGATTCATAGTTTTGATTTTTAAGCTACCGCGCTATAATCAAGGCCAAAACATTTATCATAAATTTAATAGACATATCCCAATAACTTGGCAAAACTCCGATTACAGTCATCATTTGTTTCTTATGAAAACCGAATATTTCGTGAACGAGCTAAATGCTATGAATCAACTGGTACCGTGTAGATTTTCCAGCGGTCAATTTGTGTTTAGTTTTTGTTTGGTGTAAGGTCGCACAAACACAAATATATGTCATATGACGACTTTCCAGTTTTGATGGTGGTGGAAACTCGATGCATTATTTCATCACGGACGGGCACCTGGGTAAAACCACCGACCCTCTATAAGTCAGCTGGATGGCTTACTCACATGAAGAATTTAAAGCCCCAAGTGAGGCTCGGGTCTACATCGGTGAGGGGCAAGTGATTTAAAATCATTGACCTTATCCAGTCTGCAATGGAGTCCCCATTCCATTGGAAAAATATGATAGGCTGTGGCTATGAAATGAATGGGTTTCTATGGTTCAGTCTCTAAAACACGTTTTTTTGTTGTTTTATTAAAGTCGTTTTGTTTTTGAAACCCAACAAAATTACAGAAATGGTTTAAGTAAGAGAAACCGACTTCACGTGTGATTTCTCCAATACTAAATTGAAGGGCAGTAGTGCACATTCCACTGATTTCTAATTAAATGTAAAATCATGTTTTGTATATTTTGATAGTAATTAGGGGCATATTACAAAATGCAATGAACATTAGAAAGCGTCTATAAAATACATAGCTGTAACTTAAATGTACATCTTGTCAATAATAAACAAAAAATCACGTCAAAATATTTTCAGAAACTGATACAAAAGTAGACAGTGATGGTGAACCAATTGATGTAACATGTTGCCATTGTACAAGTGCATGGCAAGAGAGTACAAAACGACTTCTTGGGAGTGTTCAGGTCCTCATTATTTCTGTTTTGTACTAAAATTAAATAAAATTATTCCAGAGACTTATTATTTCATTTTTGTTCTTCTGAGAAGAATAAATGCAATAATTTTTGCTGTTGAGAGAGATGCATTCTAATAAGTTTTTTATTTTAATGCGTATTGCATAGAAAAACAGATAGATATATATGGACATATAGATGTACTGTTTTTCGATTCTTTATACAAAGTTTGTAGTTATCGCTGTTTATTTTTCAGTCATCTTTACGATGCCAAAGTAAAGCCTTGCAATCTTCATTCATAAACTTAAATGGCTGCGTGCATAAAATCTTAGATTACTACAGAGTAGATGTTGGTACATCTGTTGACAAGGACATCGACAAATTTTGGATTGACTATGAAAATTCACCGAAGGTTGATTATCAAACAGCATGCACTGATTTAGAAAATGAAAACAAAAGTTTGAAGAAAATAATTCAAAAGATCAGTGTTGAACTTAACGAGGTCACAGCTCGGAACGAGAAGCATCTAGAAGAAAGAGAGAAATCATTACGAAAAACACAAAATGAAAATGAGATCCTGAGGGAACAAAAAGTCTTAGTGGAAGAAAAAGTTGCAGAATTAAAAGCAAACGTGCAGTCCATGAAAAGTGTTATTGAAACACTTAATGCAGATAAAGTTGCTCTAGAACGACAAGCAAATACCATGAAGCAAACAAGTAAGTATAAAGTTTACCGACTTGTCATGCAGCTACACTTCATTGAACTTTTGTGACAGGAAAACGCATCTACTTAACGCATGTGAAATATAACTAAAAAAAGTATAAACACTATTAACACTATTTATCAATTATTCAAATGCATGTAGATGGTGTTTATAATTTCAGTTCCAGTTCAGTTGTACCACAGTCTAAAAGGAGGCACACTGCCTAACTTGTTAGATGAATTAAAGAAGTTATTGGTTACCCAAATGGAAGTGGAAAGACATAAAATACAATTTGTTCTATGCCAGACCGAGAAAGATGTAAATCCAGCAATACCTGTTTTGGTATTCTGCATTAATGCTTCTAGACTTGGAACAGATGCTGCCACAGCATTACACAATTTGAAAGGTACCGAAGTTAATGACATACTTACGGACAAATGTTAATGTCATCTGCATTTTAATTATCATCACAAAATTTCGACATGCTAACTCAAACTCGAATTTTTGACTTAGTTACTTGAAGTCTTAAGATACGAAACTTGAAACTCGAAATTTCGACTTACATTACTCAAATAGCTACTTACTTACTGGACATTTCGATTTACGAACTCGACATTTCTATTTCGGCTTGCTATCTTGTCTCCTTATTCGCAAAGTATGAGCATCCGTCTGTCAGTCAAAGGTCAAGAATGTTCACAACTTTGCCATGGCTCCTAACACACGTGTATGGTAGGGATTTACCGTGCCATACATCCATGTAGCTATTTCAGAATAAATATGTAGCTAGGGCATAAACCGATATGTCTATTTGTAGAAAGGGTATACGTTCTATCCGTCTTAGGGGCTTAAACAAGGCCGAAAACCTTACATAGTGAAATATTCAAAGCTTGAACACTTCCCAGACACATTCTGTGGCCTCCTCCTAAACTGCAAAGCTACACAGGTAACCAGTCTTTAACTCAGAATATAGCCAGACTTTGAACGACACGTTCGTATAGGGTATTGCTAAGGGAATCGAAACTTAAACACATTTAAAACAGCGATATATTTGAAGAGGGAAACATCTTCTTACGCCCTAAAAGGTTATCCACGGGTTTACCATAAGTACCTGATACACCCGCTTCCATGTATGGTAGTTAATAAGCCTTAAAGTTCAAGTTATGTCGTAAGCCACCATTTCATGCGAGTTATTCAAAGGTCGATAATAGGTTAATTACCTTAATAGTAGAAATTTCGAGATGCTAAGCCGATAAAAAATAAAACATGGCATTAATGCTTTGCCGTACATATTAAAGTTACTGGAATGAAAAGAAAATAAATATGATATCCTTTAAGATTCTGATACTTGCTAAACTGTAAAAGTTATTTACTGTAACTGTTTTTGAAACAAAACTAGCAGTTTACACGTATGTTGCCTTGTTTACTATGTATGCATTTGGGCTTTGTTTTGGGTATTAAATTTGTATCGGTAGTTCATCTTAAACACTTCAGACCGTGCCATTAAAATTTGAAGGACATAACATTTATCTACAGAGTGTGTTTTATTGATCATCATTTCATTTTTCAGTGTCGTCAAAGGTGTCTGTGTTAATTTTCCATCACAAAGACATCCATGCATTACCAAACCAGTCCAGTAAACGGGTCTTGACTGGACCCGAGTTTAAAGCCCTTGGTGGTATATTTGATATTGCTTTTCTGTCGGAAAAAGGAATATATCCGTGTGACATGAACCAAACTGCCGCAGTTGGCATCGAAAGTTTTCTGAGGACACAGAGCTAAATAGAAATCAAAAGCAGTCAGAGAACGTACAAAACAAACATTTTGATAAAGAATGTAAAAGCTGTCAGACTTCAGCGTCATATATTGTTCCTTTATTGGCATCTTATTTATAAAAAAATACATATGTTCTAACATAGATGTCGTAAAATGAATACACTAGCTTACATTTGTTTCATTGTATTGACAAACACTTCAATTTCAAAAACTTAACTTTTATTATTGAAGCTATTACCATAATAGTTTCTCAAAGTCTCTGTCGTCGAGTATAACTTCCTGCCAAAATATTCATGTTTACTTTTAATGAAAGGACAATAGTAAGATTATTATTATTATTAACATCTGAAGAATTGAAAGGAAATTGCATAAATATGAATAAACATTACATATTGTTTTAGCGCTTATTTTGCTTCAATTTGGCATACATCCGTTGAAATTCTCGTTTAGTTGCAAAGGGTTATTTATACAAACAGGGGTCACATTTTTATGATTGCCAGCTCGTATCGAAATTTCATGACGTATTTACATCTGCAAAATAGCATAAAGATTATAATAGAAAACAACATTTTTGTCCGAATCATTTGTATTTTGATGTTTTGAAAACGTGATACATAAGAACAGGTAGTGCATGACTCAATCTACATTATATTATTGCTGTAAATAATAGGATTTGTGTCATGTATGGTCGATTTTGGTTAATTACAGTCACTGTGATAGCATGATCCCAGCATCACACAGCCAACATTTGTTAGAGCAAGTACTCGTTGTAAAATACAATGTTCGAATTTGAACCAATCAGAAACAAGTTCTATAGATATCACCAATCAAAGCACACTTTTGCTAGGGTGTAGATTGGTAGACGGATGACAGTGAAGTCATTCTGTATCCAGCAATTGATGTCTGTCTAAAATATTTTGGAACATTTGTCATCTTAACAACAAGCGCATATTTTACAAAGTGATTCCGTAATAACCGTAATTGTTTATTGTTTTGATGAGAAAGTCATCGTTCATTACCGTTTTGTTAAAATACAAATGATATAATACATATGTACATAATTTAACGATAAATGAGCAAAAAGTATCATGAGCAAGACCCAGTCCCCCTAGCTCCAAGGTGAAGGTCAGACTTAGAGTTCAAATATTAACAGAATCTGTTTTTGTGTCTCGTCCATATTTCTGCCGATGAAGGGATTTTGGAATACCGTAGCATAAATGGTAACCATAATCAGACAGTATGTCATGCGCAAGACCCAGATTCCTTGCTCAAAGCTCAAGGTCATACTTAGAAGTCATAGGTTTAAAGAACATTTTTCGTGTCCGGTATATAACTCTGTTATCCATGAAAGATTTTGAAACATCTTGGCATAAATGTTTACCATAATAAGGCAATGTGTTACGCTCAAGACCCAGACCACTAGCTCCAAGATCAAGTTTACACTTAGAAGTCAAGTCAAAGTTTAATAGGGTTTGTTTCATGTCCGGTTCGTAACTCTGTCACTCATCAAGAAAATTCCAAATTACTTGGCATAAATATTCCCTATAACGATGAAACGTGTCATGCATAACAAAAAGACCATTATCTCTAAGGTCAAGATCACATTTAGAGGTTGACAGTTTACATGGTGTGTTTCTTGTCCGTTCCATAACTCTTCCATCGATTAAGAGATTTTAAAATTACATTGCATAAATGTCCCTATATTGAAATGACGTGTCTTTTTTTTTTATTTAACGTCGCACTGACACATGAAAGGTCATATGGCGACTTTCCAGCTTTAGTGGTGGAGGAAGACCCCAGGTGCCACTCCGTGAATTATTTCACCACGAGCGGGCACCTGGGTAAGACCACCGACCTTCCGGAAGCCAGTTGGATGGCTTCCTCACATGAAGAATTCAACACCTCGAGTGAGCCTCGAATCCACGTCGATGAGGGGCAAGTGATTTGAAGTCAGCGACTTTAACCACTCGGCAATAATGTGTCAGACACAAGCCCAAGACTCCTAGCTTCAAGGTAAAAGTCACATTGTATCTTTCTTGTGCGGTCAATAACTCTGCCATTCATCAAAAATTACTTTTCACAATTCTTTCCTATGATGAGCTGGTGTGTCATGCTCAAAACCCAGACCCTAGCTTCAAGTTCAAAGTTACCTCCGGAAAACTTGTTTAATCTGGCGCAAAATGAGTCATACCTAAACTGTTCTGGCATATTTTGCGCAGACAACTGTAGCAGTTTTGGGCGCACTTCGGGGGCTTTTCACTAATAGTGCCAGCTCTTATTTGAGAGTTATATATACTTGTATTTTTTCCTATAAAATATCAAGGTCAGTAGTGGCTATTGTTAAGTTACATTAAAGACACACCATAAAATAATATTTTGAATTTCCATGATGGTAATTATACATATTTTTATATGGAGAAATGAAAAATAACAAGTATCTATTTACAATTTGACAGTAACAGATATTAGGCTAAGACAACGTATTTAATGTCTAAATATATTATTCAGTTAATGTAGTAGTATGCACGATTATTTGCACAAAGTTCATGTGAGAGGACAAAGTAGACCGCTAGGTATTAGTGGGTCTTTAACACTTCTAATTTCTTGAATACCGATAGATAAAAATACCGATAGATAAAAATAAATGCTATAGCCTATACGATAATGTTACACACCGACAGCCACACGAGAACTGCAGATATAGACATGCCACAGTCCGCTACTGCAAAAATATAAAGTGGTAATATTGGACTGGGAATTCATGGCATGGGCTGAATGCATTTCACTTGAGTTCAATACCCGTTATCAGCTGCATAATTATAAAGAATCCCGTTTGATACATTTACTGTCGTCATTGAAAGATGGAGAAATCCACTTAATTTATGTGACTTCATACATGTAGGATTTGGAAGAACTGAAGCACTTTCGCTGCATCGTTTGCTCCTCCGCACGGTCTAAGCATAGAGACAGCAAACGTTCTGGTTATAGGTCCAGTTGGAGCCGGAAAGTCCAGTTTTATCAACACTGTTGCCTCAGTTTTCCGTGTCCATATATGTGACCAGGCTGTATGCGGTAGTGCTGAGAAAAGTATAACCTCGAAGGTAAAACTAACATGTTTTAAAAACTCTAACAATTCCTATATTTAAGTTGAAGGGCGGCACATAAATACCAGGATTTTTTTAATCATGTCAATGTATACGCGAGGTGTTCGGCTTATATGTGAATACAAAACAAACATACGTATGTGCTGAATGGCCTGTTTTTAGCTCACCTGGGTCAAAAGGTTCAAAGTGAGCTTTTGTGACCGCCCCATGCCCGTCGTGCGTCCGTCAATAATTTTTGTCTGGTTTCATTTAGGTTTTGATTTCAACCAGACTTGCAGAGAACTCGTATTTCCATAAGATCTAGGTTTCTTTCTTGAACCAGCCATATCCCACGATGGGTTCTAGAGTTACAGCACCTGTAAGGGCAAAAATGGGCTATTTCGATATTGTCTGCACGATAGTGGTTTAATTTATGATTTGATTTTAACAAACTTGCACACAGATCTCGATTCTTTTCTTAAACCAGCCATATTTCTTTATGGGTTCTAGAGTTATGGCCCCTGAAAGAGCCAGGAATTGGCTACTTTGGTCTTGTCTGCACAAACGCAGTTTAATTTACGATTGGATTTTAACCAAGCTTGCACACAACTTATATCACCATATGATCTAGATTCTTTTCTTGAACTAGCCATATCCCATGCATGGGATTCAGAGTTACGGCTCCTGAAAAGACAAAAATTGGCAATTTTGGTCTTGTCTTCACGAAAGTAGTTTCATTTGTGATTTGATTTTAACCAGACTTGCACACAACTTGTATCATCATAAGATCTCGGTTCCTTTTTTTTTTTTTGAACCAACCATATTCCTTTATGGGTTCTAGAATTCAAGTGCGTGCACAAACTTTGTTCATAGCATTTCTTCTTCATGCATGGAGGGATTTTGAGGTGACTTGGCACAAATGTTCACCTTCATGAGACGGAGTGCTGCGTGCAAGAACCAGGTCTCTAGTTCTAAGGTCAAGGTCACACTCAGAGGTCAAAGGTCAAATTCAAGAATGACTTTGTCCGGAGCATTTCTTCATTATGCATGGAGGGATTTTGATGTAACTTGGCTCAAATGTCTACCACCATGAGACGGGGTGTCCTGCGCAAGAACCAGGTCCCTAAGTCTAAGGTCAGTGTTACACTTAGAGGCCAAAGGTCAGGCACAAGAATGACTTTGTCCGGAGCATTTCTTCTTCATGCATGGAGGGATTTTGATGTAACTTGGCACAAATGTTTACCACTAAGAGGCACCCTCTTGTTTTTAGAATTACCTCCCTTTGTTGTTACTATAAAAAGCTTAAAACTGTTTTATTACAGGCCGTAGGGAAAATTCAAGACCATTTTTCTGTGGTACAACATGCATGTTACACATACATTGCCCTAGGTTGTTCAAATATGGCCATGCTCATGTATGTGACATATACATAATGTATGCTAATAGAAAATAAACTTTGAAAATCTTCTTCACAAATAGCTAGAGCTTTGATATTTATATAAACCTAACTCTGTACTTTTACCATTGTGTTATACAAACACATTTGAAGCATTTTATACAGGTGAGCGCTTTAGTGTCAATGACCCTCTTGTTTTTATTGTAGTTATTGTTTAATTTGATAGCTTTCAGTAATATATCTTTCTGCAACACTTGAACCAAGACTACAAAATTCTACTAGTGATTTATTGTTTAAGACATTAGTTATGTTTTCCATTTGCCTGTAAGATTAATTCTAAGTAATTTTTTTTTGGCAATTCATAGACCGCTTTGGAATCCATTTCACAAGAGTTGTCTTTCCTATTTTAAGACATATCTTGACGAATCACCAAATATCATAGCGAAATCCATTAGCAGATTGTCCAAAAAGATTTTAAACCTTTCTATATAGAATTTAAAGTTTGCTATGACAGATCGGCTCTCAATATGGTTTTAACAAGACATCAGCCAAAGAAAAGAACGATTTGCATTTTCTCACGATTGTTGGCACATTTTCTTGCGTAACACAATCGCAAGAGTTAAAGCATAGTCTCATCAGAAAAAGAGTTTATTTCCAAATCAGACTGCACAATTTATTATACATCCTCTAGGAATTTAACCTTCATCTTTGATTTGTGAGGTGTTAAGCGGAGAAACGTTGCATTTATATAACTTCCAGACACGGTTACATTTTCGAAAGAAAACCTCTATGGCATTATTATTCATTTAGGTAGATTGTCTTTGGAGGCCATACAATCGATATACTAAACCCCGTAGGTGTTGCCGCAGAAGGCTTCCTAAACTCCACCAATATCATATATTGAACGTTAACCCAATTTATAACAAATCTAGGTAACTGGAATATAGAAATGTTATACCAACATGCATATTTGTAAGAGTACTAAATAGTTTCATAAAACATTATAAACAAACTAAAAAGACAGTAAACAGGCATTTGCAATTTTGTTATTATTATTTAGTATCGCATGTATCGTGTACGAGGCTCTCAAATGGAAAAACCACTTAGGTTCTGCCTATGCGACACAATGGGTCTTGAGGAAAGTCAAGGAATAGATGCACAAGAATTGACATACATTTTGGATGGACATGTGCCCGATGGTTATCAGGTAGGCTGTTTCTTCCTTGGTCCGGAAATGTATAGAGTGAACACGTACTCTAACCTTTATCTTGCTGGTCACGACTGATTCTGTCTTTGCTTTGCGACCAGTGTATATCATGATCAGCCTGCACATCGGAACTATTCGCAATTCAGTCAGCATCTTTTTTGGTAAGCAGCCCTTTAAACAGTTAATGGCACTGTCCAAAATGAAAGATGGTCAAGTTCATTAAAGAAACTTTGAAAAAAAAGGCCATCGTTTTTAAGGTAATAATTCACGACTATGTATAGTAACTTGCACGTCATTTCTCGTAATTTAAACTCCTTCTGTATTGAAGTTTTACCAATAATGCACCTTATATATCGAGGCAGTATTTATATTTCAAAAATATTAGTATGAAATATTACTTACCGAAACTTTACAAAACTAATTTGACTGCTATACTTTCTAGTTTAATCCGACAACACCAATATCCTCTGATATACATGGTTTCATCACGTCACCAACACTTGGACACAAAATTCACTGTGTATGATTTGTCTTCGATGGTAACACAGCAACTATTCTCTCCGAGAAAATGCTGGAGAAAATCAAGAGCATGCAGGCAAAAGTGAGACAGAAAGGTTTGTAGATGCCGCGCACTTCGGTACACAAATTTTAATCCCGATGAATTCTATCGACTATATTTAACGGCTTGATAAGTATCCTGCAATCCAGTGCTGGACCCTTCCTCTAGTGTTACATGCTAAAGTAAAGACAATTTACAAAACAAAAGTGTTTGGAAAATATAGACAACCATGTCAACGCTTATATTTTCATGCTCAACTCCATTGTGCAAGATTATAAGATCACCAATTTTGAATGCTTTTATAGATACAAGACATGGAACGCTTCATACGTATCATGTTTCCCTAATTAAAGTGTCTCAGTAGGTTGGTTTCAGCTATAAATCAGATTCCAGTCACTACTGCTTTTCTAATGATTGAAACCTAGAGTACCTCGGATAATTGACCGTCGAGCGGCTCCGAAGTGTCTTCTCGACTGGCTATACACTTTTAACAGAATGTAGCGTATTTTTGATGATAGAAAACTGTCAGTATTGTGTTACAGCCTTTTGTATGGGCGGCGGTAACCGCCAAAATTAATAAATATACAGTCCATTCATAAACAAGTCAGTCAGTGCAGTGCATTTCAACGCCGTCTAATCTAAAACTCCACCCCGTCCAATATATTTGCATTCAGCGCATTGCATTTTGAGACCATTTAATACAAAACTTCATTCCATATATCTAAACATGTAACGATGTATTGAAAAACTTGTTGCGATGCACCGTGATATGAAATCACTCAACAAAACATGATACCATGCAGCTCAATGTGAGACCGTTTAACACAACATAAGTACGTGCAGTGTAAAGTGAAATGATTTATTACAACTTGACGCCGTCTAATGCATATTGAAACCGCTTTGTGTAATTAAGGGCGGTGTATAAAAACTTGATACCATGCAGTCCAATGTGAAGACGTTTAACGTATCACGAGTTCGTGCAGTGAAAAATGAAACGATTCATTAAAGCTTGGCACCGTCTAATGCATACTGCAGCCAAATGTGAGCCGTTAACGAAACACGAGTTCGTGCATTGTAAAAGGTAAATGAGACTATCAGTTCATAAGTTTGACCTGTTATAAATATAGATTCTGGATCAGTTTTACATAAAAATATCTTAAAATTTGTCCTTAAACCGACCTTGTGGTAAAATTCTAACATTTAATTTTAAAAATTTCCTGCGATTTATCTCAGTATTAAAAGGGACCTTATGTTTGTGAAACGAAACATCTTTCTTCTTAGAGTTAATCATTAATAATATAAAATCAATGTTAACATGTTTATGTTTCTAGACAGTATGTCTAAATTACATATACTTCACTGTACAATGTTTTGTTAATGTTTGTTTGTTTGTTTTTTTCGGAGGTGGTGGTGGGGAAGATCTTATGCCGCAGGTGTAAACAATATTTCATTTAAGTATTAACTCCACAAGTATCTGCTACGCTCGCTCTGTTCACAAACAGGCCAGGATCCAGGGCCGGGCCGAGGGGTCCGTGCCCCCCACCCCCACCCCAGTTGGCTGTGAAGTGACTTATACTCATCAAAGATTCACCCTACTATTTTGGCAAAGGAATATTTTTTCTCAAACTTTAGACCCAGAAACGCACCAGAGGCCACCATGTCATACCTGTATTTTAAAATTTTCCAAGGGGAGAGCCCCCTGACCACCCAATCAAGAGGGGAGTAACGTACCCCTACAATACCTCAAAGTTTAGACCTAAAAATGCACCAGAGGCCACCATTTCATGCCTGTATTTAAAAAATTTCCAGGGGGAGAGTCCCCTGACCCATTAATATGAGGGGAGTACACACACCAATAAATGCACCTGAGGATACCATTTCTAATCTGTATTTCAAAAAAAATCCTGGGGAAGACCCCCTGAATTCCCTAACATTGGCAAAGGCACCCCCTCCAATACCCTGCTATGCGCCTCGGCGGTGACGTCTTCGTTCAAGATTGGTGCCCCTGCACCCTCCCCCCCCCCACCTAAAAAAAATTCTGGATCCGGCCTTGAATTTTACCATAAGGTCGATTTTAGGACAAATTTTAAGATATTCTCATGTAAAACTGATCCAGAATCTATATTTATAACAGGTTAAACTTATGAACCTTTTACAATCCACGTACTCGTGTTTCGTTAAACGGCGCACATTTGGCTGCATGGCATCAAATTTTGATACGCCGCTCCAAATCACACAACACGGTTTCAGTATGCATTAGACGGCGCCAAGCTTTAATGAATTGTTCATTTTACACTGCACGAATTTATGTTGTGTTAAACGTCTTCACATTGGACTGCATAGCATCAAGTTTTTATACACCGCTCTTAATTACAAAAAGCAGTTTCAATTTGCATTAGACAGCGTCAAGTTGTAATAAATCATTTCACTTTACACTACACGTACTCATGTTGTGTTAAACGATCTCACATTGAGCTGCATGGTATCATGTTTTGTTGGGTGATTTCATATTACGTCGCATCGCAACAAGTTTTTCTATGCATCGTTCCATGTTAAAATGGATGGAATGAAGTTTTGTATTAAATGGTCTCAAAATGCAATGAGTTGAATGCAAATATATTGGACGGGATGGAATTTTAGACTAGACGGCGTTGAAATGCACTGCACTGACTGACTTGTTTATGAATGGATTGTATATTTACTAATTTTGGCGGTAACCGCCGCCCATACTTTTGCTACTTTTTCTAGGCTTGCCACAGGCAATTGTGCTAACTAAAATCGACAATGTCTGTTCCTATGTCGAAGAGGACGTGCGGAATGTTTACCAAAGTGATACCATCAAACAGCTGGTCAACAAAGTGTCTAACATATTTGGAGTCCCTCGCAGCTTTATCTTGCCACTGAAGAATTATGAAAAGGAGTTTGACGTCAGGACTGACGTCAGCGTTCTAGCGATGCATACATTGAAGTGGCTAGTTGTCTACAGAGAACCATCTCTTCAACTTCCTTGATCAGTAGGACAGGAAACAGAAATCTTCAGATAGCTTGGAGTAATACTCAAAATCGAACAAAAGAAGTCGATTAAATACTGCTTTTTCAGAACTTCGAGACTTAGTCAATAAGATATATGTACTCGTTTCTGATAGTTGGCTAAATTTATTTAAAAAATTCAGTTCCATGTTTTTATAATTAAAGAACAATGTAAACAGGAAAAACACGTGCACGAGTTTTATAAAAAAATACATACTTGTATGTGTTCTATTTAAAGGGAGAGCAGCATAATTGCATTTTGATAAGAACGTGACTCCAGCGATTTCAAAATGTATTTAAACAAAATACAGTATATACATTTTTTAAAGATACATCATGACAACAGTCTCTAGATACCAATCTCACTAAATTTTGCAAACTATTTCAAAACAACAAAGATCTCGTATATAAAGCCTTAAATTTATTTCATAAACAAAGCACATAATGATATGGTAAGCAAAGAAATTTCTGGTAAGAAAACAACAAGTTGTATTGTTGATTATCATCTTTTGGACTGTAATGAAATTTTACAGTGCCTAATTTTCTATTTCTTACAACCAAGATATAAACTGTTGATTTATTAATTTATTTTGTTGGGTTTATCGTCGCACCGACACAATTATAGGTCATATGGCGACTTTCCAGCTTTTTGATGGTGAAGGAAGACCTCCGGTGATCCTCTGTGCAGTATTTCATCACGAGCGGGCACCTAGGTAGAACCACCAACCTTCCGTAAGCCAGCTGAATGGCTTCCTCACATAAATAATTCAACGCCCCGAGTGAGGCTCGAACCCACATCGATGAGGGGCAAGTGATTTGAAGTCAGCGACTTTAACCACTCGGCCACGGAGTCCTCCATAAACTTTTAAAGCTGTGAAAAATTATTTTTGTTTTTGCATTTATAGAGCAACAGGAAAACAAAATGGTAAGGATCAAACATTAGACAATATACAAAGTCTTGCCTAACTGTCTCTTTAGATGATATAGCAGTGTACCAAGCTACATGGATATCAACTGATACGGATACTAACAAGTATGTAATGTAAGTGAGTCAAAACACAAACTCCTTAGAGTATAAAAATCAGAAAAAAATCTATACAGCATGAACCATAGACACGGTTTTTTTTCTGTCAAGAAAAACATATCTGCAAAAAGCAACACTTTACTCTATTCGTACTCGTGAAATGCAGATCTAATTTGCAGTAGCATTTTACCAAGCATAAAAAGACCATTATTACGGCAAAACGCAAACGAAAGGTATAATTCTTGACTAACTTGTTCAGCGAATCATCAAAGAACTACCAAGTTTCAAGGTTACAGATATGCGATTCAAAAATGTAAATCTAAACAATAATACTAAGCATGAAAAATAAGTGTTATCAAACGAATTTTAAAACCACTATAGACCAAAGATGTCGACATGAAAATTTTTTCAATAAGTCTTAATTTACCTATTGAACATTCAAATTGTAAAGGATAGTCAAATAAATATTCTTGTAAGTGTTAGCCTATTCTTGGTCACGTGTGTATCTGCATAATGGTTTATAACACCACGGTAAGATTGCAATAGATGTAAGATGGTAATTAGATGATTACCAGTACATAGAAAAGTTAAACAAATATATCGTTAGTATTTTATAAGTACAGTCCGTGTCTGATAACTTCGGAGTGACGTCACGTTTGTTTATGTTTTCTGGACTTATAAAACTAACAAAATAGGTAAAGCAGCTTACATAAACAATAATATTAGGTATATTTTATTGGAACACGTCTGTCAGTCCCGGCAGCTCAGTGGTTAAGCAATGATGTTCGAAATGTCGAATTATGCGGGCCGTATAGGTTCGAATCGAGGTAAGTGTAGTTATTTTTTTCTCTCTCTTTCAGGGTAACCACCCTAATCATTCTTTTTCCTGGAATATATTAATATAATTAGATAGAAAAATTAATAAATTAATTTCTGTTTAAAGGTGACCAGCCATCAACTCTGTGTAAACACATCATATAATGAATGCATAGTCACGAAAACACTCGGAAATTTCGTGCAGGTTAAATTCCTCTCTCAGACTGGTATATTGCCAGTATTAGTGTAATGTCCGAGGCGTCCACGTCTGTTGTTGCAAAGAGAAACACTGTTCAGTATAAAAATGATGCTAAATGCATACTACAAAATATTCTGAAGGTTATTTCAAGCAACATCATTTTTCCATATTTCAGTTCGTTCTTGTATACCGCAGTGCTGTATTACTGCATTTTGAATATTTTCAATTGCCTTTGAAAAAAATGTAATTAAAACACGTATTAAAAAGATTTAAAAAAAAGATTTAGAAAAAAGTATAAATCACGATGGGATTCGAACCAACACGACAATGGAAATAAAAAGAGTCGCACATGTAAGGCTAACGCCCTACGACCGGTACTAATCTTCTACTTCAAAGTAAACGTTCCAGTTTGTAGTATAATATCAAAGTGTGTACTTAGATAATGATAACTATCGATTACCCTTCTGACTTGGACTCGTCCAAATAGTCACTCCGAAGTTATCAGACACGGACTGTACACAAGTGTCAAATTATCATCCTAGATCTATATAAAGAGACATGTATTTTAAACTTACGTTTCACAGCGGTAAATTACTTTCAAAGATATTGGCGAAAAGGCCATAGATATACATCATTTTGTTATCCGCAGTATTTTATGTTAATGTAGAAACGAAATCGCAGGCTTATTTCATTTTTATACAAGAAAATACAGCTCGTTTAAATGGGTCAGCCGTGTTAATGTACTTATAAAATAGACTTGCCCGGTTTATAGGTTGGTCAGGGCTACGGATATGTATTGTATTTTGCCATCGGAATATTTCTATAAAATGCTTCTTCCCCTTCCGTTTGGATCCGTCCATATTTACAAACACGTTTGTTTATTTTATGGACTGTAGTTTCTACACAAATTTAGAAACAAGAAATCCACGATGAATCTATATCGTCAACTTTCATCAAATGGTTTCAGAGGAGATGTTAAAAGTTAGAACGGACGGGCGTAAGTACGACGGATGGATGGCAAGTGAGGATACTACTGGGCACGTTTTGCACTGGTTAATGTTAGCACAAACAACTGATAATAAACTGCTATAAAATAATCTATCATACTGAAACGTAGCGATGTCAGACAAATAAAACAATAGCTGTAAATTACATGCGCTCCCGTGATGGCCTGTCGAAGGCAAATGGGTATGTAATTTTGAGTGCTACGACCTTGACTTCAAAAACATCAGACTACAGACCACAACCACCCAAAGAAGATTTCAGTTAAAGTGTTCCTTAATTATTGAGTGGATAACATTTTCAGTGTACAAGTCACTGCGATCTTGACCTTTGAAGGACCGACCCCCAAAACAACAGGGTATATTTATTTACCACTTACAGTGATCCCAAGTTTGGCGACCGTACGCTAAAGCTCTCTTTAGTTACTGAGAGGAAACCGTTTTCAGTCTCAATGTAATTTTGATCCTGGTCTTTGCCCTAATTAAATAAACTACCAATAAAGTAGTTGTGACTATTGACGGTAAGCCATCCAGTAAGTGTTTTATTACATGACATCAGAAATAAATTTTGATAACTGTTTTTCTTTAAATTTTCACTCAAGTCCAGCAAAAATTAGTGCATGGACCGATCATATATAGCACAATTTATGGTCCGGCGATTTATATATAAAGGAGTCATGTAATAAAATGGTCTATTGCACTGGTTGTATAGATTGATACATAACAGCGAAATACATTTTGAATCCCTACAAACAAAGAATTTACATTTTTCTGGCTTCTTTTTTTAAAATCCCAACAAATGAATCAGTTTGAAAAAGAAGTTAAAGCGTTTGAGATTATCATACTGTTTTGATTACAAAAAAATGATAATGCACAAATAGCCAGACAATGTAGTGTTCACAAAATAAAATATTATATAAATATCACACATGGTCCTGATTATTTTCCGGATACATTCCTTTGTATGAAGCTTTCAATACACGATACAGCGAGATTGTTCATATCGCACGGGTAGATTCCTTTGCCGGTAAGGAATGCCAAGTCAATTATTCCACCAAGTTGTTTGAACTCTGAAGATGTCAACATGCGATCACTAGGCTGGTTTGGTAGAGCATGGATGTTTTTGTGATGAAATATCAACAGAGCTGTACGTCCAGACTCTAAACGAAGAAATAAAATTTAGAATTAGTATGATGAATATTCAGTTATGCATATGGACATAATTCTCGTTACCAGACAAATGTTTGCAATAATAAAAAAATTGCCGGAGGCCCGATGGTTTAGTGACCACATGCTTGACTGTCAATCAAGAGACCTGGGGTTCGAATTCAGGCACTAGTAGTGTCTGAGATACTCGAGTGTCTCCAACCTAACCAGAGGCATATATTTTCCGTCGGTTAAGCGAAGCGAATTAGGCGGGAAATATTTTCCTTGAATAGGTATAGATCTTTTGTTGTATCAGGCCAATCAAAATCTTGTTTTGATGGTTGTTTTGTTGGTAGCCTTAGTAACGCTGGTAAGGCAAGTTATCGTGCCGATTGTTGTGATTTGTATGGTCATTCAGCTTTGGGCACCTATGCTTACAAACAGATTATTTTTCGCTAGTCATGGATGAAATTTCACCACGTAATTCGCCAAGACGTCCTAGTGCAAATAAAACGGACATTAATCAGACATTAAATTTAGTTTT
Source organism: Mercenaria mercenaria (assembly GCF_021730395.1). Lineage (NCBI taxonomy): Eukaryota > Metazoa > Mollusca > Bivalvia > Venerida > Veneridae > Mercenaria > Mercenaria mercenaria. The sequence goes on along the minus strand of NW_026460854.1, from coordinate 15,839 downwards.
GGAACAATTGAAAAGTCAGAAAGAAGAGCTTTCGTCTTTGAGAGACGACGTTAAAGGGACTTCATTATCTGTGTCATCAGAAGTGAAAAAGATTAAAGACAAAGAGTTGTCGTGGAGAAAGGAGGGCAACAAGATTCAATATAACTTTAACACGGACATTGAAGATTCAGTCGTGCAAGCCAAGTGGGCTATCACAAACAACAAATCTGACTACGCTCTGGAGGTGTTAGAGGAAACCGCTGGTAAATTGCACAAACGTAAAAAACTTATCCGAATTGCCGATACGTCAGAAGGGGGCTGGGAAACGGTTCGACAATACCGGGCGAATCCTGTAGCCAGCGACAGTGACGATGAATCTAAGATTTCCAAGGCGGAAAACCGTGCTCTCCGCAAACGCAAGCGATTTCAATCGAAAAAATCGCCGAACGACGCACCTGGGAAACGCAATTTATTCCGGGCCTACTTCTAATGTTGGGATTATTGGGAGCGTTCCATTTCCTCAATGGGGTATGCAGCCATCAACGTCAGGTACCTTTACGGGAGTCAACGGTTCTCTCGGGACGTCTAATTTTCGTCCCTACACAAGGAAGACGTTTGGAAGTTGCTTCGTCTGCGGAGACTTCACGCACTACAGAAAAGATTGTCCCTACATGTCAGGTTCCTTCAACAAGCAGAGTCAATCAGCCATCGATGTCACCCAGAACAGAAAATGAATCATCAGTTTTGACAGATGAGTATTCTATTTTTAGATGTAATTGTTATGATTTACACGGTGACAGTTTTACCCATGAATATTTTGAGTATGAACAGGGTCAAAAAGCAATAATTGTTAAAGATAGGTTAAAACAGTGTTATGATTTTTGGCATAAGATTGGTGCTAATGATTTTATACTGGATACAATCAAAAGTGGGTATAAAATTCCATTTCATTCTATGCCACCTGCTTGCATTTTAAAAAATAACAGGTCGGCTTTACAAGAACGTAGTTTTGTACAAGAAGCAATAAATGATTTATTATTGAGGGGTTCAATTGAAAAGTGTGAGAAAATCCCTGCTGTTGTTAACCCGTTAACCGTTTCAGTACAGTCTTCTGGGAAGAAGCGTTTGATACTTGATTTAAGACATGTCAATAAGCATTTATGGAAACAGTCGGTAAAATATGAGGACATTAGAATCGTACTCAATTATGTTCGACCCAATTGCTATATGTTCAAGTTTGACATTCATTCTGCGTATCATTTCATATCTATTTTTCCCCTTCATACTGATTATTTGGGGTTTTCATGGACTGATGACATGGGAAACACTATTTTTTACAAATTCTTGGTGCTCCCTTTTGGAATTAGCACAGCTTCGTACATATTCACCAAATTAACAAGACCATTAATTGCTAAATGGAGGGGTGAAGGAAAGATGATAGTTATGTTTTTAGATGACGGGTTTGGTTGTGAGGGAGATTTTTTGAGTTGTTCAGATTTTGCTGTCTCGATAAAAAATGATCTTCTTGAATCCGGGTTTGTTCCAAAAGCAGAAAAATCTTTATGGGTTCCTGTGCAAATCATAGAGTTTCTTGGTAATACTCTTGATAGCACCATAAATAGTATTTATATACCAGATAGAAGAATACAGAAAGCATTAAATACTCTTTCAGAGATAGAATATTCGCTAAAGAAACACAGACGGGTTCATGTGAGAAAATTGGCTAGTTTTGTTGGACAAATTATCTCCATGTCGGTTGTTATAGGTCACATTTCTCAAATAATGACTAGGTATTTGAGTATAGATATAGCCGCCGTACAATCGTGGGCATCTTATATACAATTAAATTGTGGTAGTATGACTCAACTCAAATTTTGGAAAGAAAATTTACAAGTATTGAACATTAGTAAGATTAATGTTGAAGATTTTTTCACTAAAAGAGTATTTAGTGATGCCTCCGGAACGGGATTTGCCGGTTATGAGGTAAAAACTGTAAATGGTGTCGCTCAAGGTCAGTGGACAAATGATGAACAGGTTCGATCCTCTACTTGGAGAGAACTTACAGCAGTTTTCAGAGTTATGCAGTCCATTGTACATGTTTTACGAGGACACAAGGTTAAGTGGTTTTCTGATAACCAGGCTGTTAGCAGCATTGTTAAAAAGGGTTCGATGAACGTTGAGTTGCAAACAATTGCATTCAGTATATTTACATATTGTTTAAAGAATAGTATTGTTTTAGATGTTGAATGGATTCCGAGGGAGGAAAATGAAAGAGCCGATTATCTGTCAAAGATTGTTGACAAAGATGACTGGGGCATATCTTTTCATATTGTACGCTTGATCGAAAGCAAGTGGGGTAATTTAGAGGTAGACTGGTTCGCTTCAGTTCATAATAGTAAATTACCTGTATTTTATTCCCAGTTTTGGAATGAAGGGTGTTCAGGCGTGGATGCATTTTCGGAATTTTGGGGTGGTAAATTTGGGTTGTTCGTGCCACCCATCATTACAGTTGCTAGGGTATTAAGAAAAATGCAGTCAGACAAAATTAGCGGTGTATTGATTGTACCGTCATGGTCTTCGGCAAATTTTTGGCCGTTATTATGCGTGGGTGGCAGATTTATATCCAATGTTGTAGACTGGATCGAGTTGCCTACAAATAAAGAAAATTACACTGCATGCATTAATGGCGCAGGCATTTTCGGAAATGAAAACTTGAAGTTTAAAATGTTAGCACTACGACTAATATTTTAGTGCTTGTATATATCTGTACTGTTAAGATGCTAAATATGCATCTATATATGGCGTGGCTGCCTTTATAATTGCTAGTTTTCTGTTTAGGCTGACAAGCCTTGATAATATGTGTATTGATGTTAAAATATGTTTTCACAGAAATGTGTATTAATTTGGATTATTGCGCAAGTATAGATCTTCTATTTGCATGTTATGATAAACTTTTAATATAGTTTAATATTATTAAGACACAAAAACATAGTGTCTGTTATTCATTGGCATTTATACCTTCACAGCCTTTTGTCGGCTGCATATTCCGTTTATGGAGGCTGACAAGCCATGATAATATGTGAAGAAAAAGAATATTGCAAATTATTTTATTATAATTGTATATTAACGAACGTATTCTTTATTTAAATATGTTTTTTCAGTGTTTCTCGGACGAAATAGAAGATTTACCAGATGTTTTGGTCGATAAGGTGACCTGGATCCCAGAACTACTGAAGGATGCTCGTGCCGACAGTACCACCAAATGTTACAATCGAGGTTTTATTCGGTGGAGGAAATGGGCCTTGAGTAATTCTTTGGGAGAAAAGGACATCTTTCCGGCCAAGCCATTTATTTTTGGTATATATTTGTGTTCTATCGTTCAGTCTTCAAATTCATTCAGTGCTGTATCAAAATCATATTATAGTGTTAAATGGATGCATGATTTATATGGCTTGACATCGCCTACTGATTCATCGTTAGTAAAAAACATATTAGAAGCTGCTAAACGAAAGCTTTCTAAGAAAATTGTGAAGAAAGAACCAGTGACTCCTGTTATGTTGCTTAGAATGTTCAATAGTCTTTATCAGGAAAACAATATCAAGAATCAGAGAATTATTTGCGCATGTTTGTTAGCATACGCAGGATTTTTGAGAAGTGAAGAATTACTTAAGATTAGACGTTCCGATATAGTATTCCATTCCACATATATCAATATATTTATTGAATCAAGCAAAACTGACGTTTATAGAGATGGAAATTGGGTAACAATTTCTTGCACAGGTACTATGTTGTGTCCTGTAGTAAATTTACAGCGATATTTAACATGGGCGAATATTGACTCTGATTCTGACATTTATATATTTTGTGGAATGTCAAAATGCAAAAATGGATATAAGTTAAGGGATATGAATAAACCCATTTCGTATACAACTTTGACAGAACTGTTTATTGAAGCGTTTAAATATCATGTTTCGGATATTTCTAAATTCGGACTTCACAGCCTGCGCTCCGGGGGCGCAACTGCAGCCGCGAATAACGGCATTAAGGACAGACTTTTTAAGAGACATGGAAGGTGGCGTAGTGAAAACGCCAAAGATGGTTATATTAAAGACTGTTTATCTGAAAGACTTTCTGTTTCTCAGAATTTGGGTTTATAAACTTTGAATTAGTTTTCAAGCACATGGTATTATTTTGTAACTTATAGTTTCCCGTTCTTTGATTCATCGTGCCCAAGTGCTCATTACATATTATACAATATATGAAGCATATTGTGTTTTTGTTCTTTTGGTACAAAGATCTGTGTAGGTTTAAGGAAATATATTTTCCGTCGGTTAAGCGAAGCGAATTAAGCGGGAAATATTTTCCTTGAATAGGTATAGATCTTTTGTTGTATCAGGCCAATCAAAATCTTGTTTTGATGGTTGTTTTGTTGGTAGCCTTAGTAACGCTGGTAAGGCAAGTTATCGTGCCGATTGTTGTGATTTGTATGGTCATTCAGGTTTGGGCACCTATGCTTACAAACAGATTATTTTTTAAATCTAAATCACGGGAAATTATTTGTTACTTTATTTAAAAATATTTATATATATATATATATATACATGAGAAGTGAATGTTATTCATGTTCAATCATTGAATTGATACTTATGAATTGAATGGTATTTGAAGTTGTTATATGATTCATGTCAGTATTTTCTTATATGTAAATGTAATGGATATTATTGGAAGAAGAAACAGTGTAAGCTAATCGTGCCCAAGTGCTCATTACATATTATACAATATATGAAGCATATTGTGTTTTTGTTCTTTTGGTACAAAGATCTGTGTAGGTTTAAGGAATTCGCGTTTATAGGGCCTTTCACACCGGCCTCGTTAAAGAACTAGACTGTCTAATCGCAAAGAGCTAGGTAAAGTTAGCTGGACATGTCTGTATCTAAAAGATTTTTCTTTCTCTGTTATGAGGGCCTTTCTCTCGCCATGTCCCTATGGTCAGATCGCTCTGCGTCTGTACTGTTATAGGATGAAATGGCGCCCTGAGAGGCTGCCTTATAATGCGTCTTTGGACGTGTTGTCACGAAAAGGATGCAATATAAAGCAGGTATAATACAAGTAATACTGCAATTTTTCTTGCAAACAGTTCTTGCGTTTTCCGGTAAATTATACCTGAGTGTGTCAAAACCCATTTGCCACCCCCATGCCAGATGACTCTCGTGCTGTTAATGACAAGATTCGTGCGTGCATTTATTACATATTCGATGAAAATCAAATACCTCGATAGATGCTCTTTGTTCCTAAAAGTATATTTCTTGATTAAAAATAAATTAGTTCACGGGAGAAACAAAACGTACGCCACGAATGTTAAAACAAGTTGTGCGTCAATGAAACGTCATAACACCATTTCAGTTTACGGACATTAATTTCCCGTGCTTCACTTAAATATGCTATTGTAAGAAAAAGTGCTTCAACGGAAGTATTTTTGTTTTGCTTTATTTACTCTATATTTTATAAAATATGGTATGCAAGACAAATCTGCTACCACTGGTTGCACATGCACATGGCAATATCCGGCTCCCGGGTAACTGTTTACCGCGAAAACAGTTACTCTTAAACAGATTATTCCCATCTGCATCTACATCTAATAACAGATTAATATTCTCTTGTAGCTACTTCAATTATTAAATCAATGTTTAGTTAATACCTAGGACGGTTCAAAAGTTGAAAAGTCTTTTTAAAGGGTTAAAATATTAAGAAAATGTAGATCTAAGAAGTAATACAAACCGGCCAGTCGCTATTAAAATAGTGCTGTCCGTTATTTAGAGGCAAATAATGGTCCATCTTTTTGACTGCATAATTATCTTTATACATTTCTGTAGCTAATATTTGTATGGTGTCTAGGATAAGACTTTTTTTTTTACCACAAGCGTAAGGAAAACTATGCTGACGTAGCGAGGTCAATGTGATATGAATATTTTCCGGTCAGACACTTTCTTGAAATAACTTTCGACCAAAATAACGTGAACTTTGTTCTAAATAATTTAACAGGGTTTGCTGACGTTCTTTTATACTTACTGTGGACTCCTTCGATTGCAGTTGATGCGTCAGTTCCGAGTCTTGAAGAGTTAATGCACAAAACCAGAATTGGCTTATCAGGCTGTATCCTTGAAATGTTTTCACATTTTACGATTTCTAGCTGTATATTCTTTGTTTGCATCTGTGTGTCCATCATCAAAGACAGCTCCTTCACTACCAACGTCATTAATTCATCTTTTCGTTGGTAGAACAACTGAACCGGTACTGAAATGGGAAAATAGATATTTTTGTTGGGTCTATCGAAGGTCCGACGTGCAGCTCGGGTGAAACTTGGACAGTACTATCTCTCTTCCACAAATCAACTGGATTTCTTCCCGAATTGTGTTCCCTTTCCTTTCAAGCGCCGAGTGCGACTCAAACCAACAGCAATGACGGGCAAGTGAATAAGCGACCTTAATCGCTCGAATATGGGAGGCTCCGTGATGAGAACAGTTTATGTTATCTCTATAATAGCAATATTTGAAAATTTCCCTCACGTGCAGTAGTACTCGATATTAAGTATTGTGTTTTTGTCACAGAACGTTCAACGGCGGTTCCCCGCTGTGTGTTCCATAATGTTTTTTTTTTCGAGGTGGGAGGGGGAGGGTGTTGCTGGGTTTAACGTCACACCGAAACATTCATAGGTCATATGGCGGCTTTCCTCCAAAGAGAGAGAGAGGGAGAGAGAGGGGGAAAGGGAAAGGGAGGGATGGAGAGAGAGAGAGAGAGAGAGAGAGAGAGAGAGAGAGAGAGAGAGAGAGAGAGTTCACATCGATGCAGAACAATGAAGTCTAAAACAATGCTGTCTGGAATGCTAAAATAGTCTCTAATTATACAAAACAAATTTCTTACCAATCATTTTTCTCTCTTTAATTTTTCGTTTTTCGTCCTCTAGGTCAAGTATTCTTCGCTTTTGTTGATCTACTGTCTCCTGTAGTCTCCTGATTGTATTCTCAAGCGAATAACATGCATTGGCTTCACTTCTATACCTATGAACATCATCATTCAACTTCTTATTTTCCATTTCAAGCTTCGCGCATTTCCTCTCAAATTCTTCTTTCTGTTTTTGAACTCGGCCAATTTCTGCCGTCGTACGACGTAAGTTTTCATTTTCGGAATTTAGGCGTCTATTTTCATCTTGAAACGATTTTATAACTTCCTCGGTTTCTTTTAATTTCATTTGTAATTCATTTTTTTGAGACGTTATAGCTTTGTTTTCCGATCGTAATGCCCTAACAGTACCAATATCACTCTCTTCAAATTCGGCATCGCTTGAACTGACTTCCTTTGAATTCATACGTCTTTCTGATTCATACATTACTGTACTGAATCTGTCCTTTGATGTTCTTGTTCTCGCGCTAACTAAGGTCCGCCTGTCTGTATCAACATGTGATCCAGACTCAGGACTATAATGCGCTGATATTTCTCGAATGCAGTTTTCAAGTATACCAAAACTCTCATTTAGTGCTCCAACTTGATGTATCAAAGTGTTCTAAAAAAGAAAGTCAGATTAAATGTGAAAGTAAAGTCAAATATAATACTGAAATCTTTTAAAGCTAAAAGTTTTACTATGTTACACGATAACGGCCATTATACATGTTCGAATGAAACAACACGATGATGTAGAAAGAAGAAAACTAATTTTGTTTTAAAATACTGTGTTGTACAGACAAATTACGTGCATGCAACTTTTAAAGAAACATTTCACAGTTGCAAATTAACGAATTTCCTATCATATTTCTGAACAAAACATGTTTTATGCTACGAGAAATATTCCATTACATTTAAAACTCGGCGAACGGACTTTGAACGGACCGAGTCGACAGATAAACTTCGAGATACAAATTTATAATTAAAATGATATTTGGTGCAAACATTTTTTCCGCTCGTAAAATGTGTTGCTATAGCCTCATTTACATGACAGTGTAAACTTAAAAATGCATTTCATCATTTTTATAATACTAAGGCGTAAAAAAATGTTCTTTGCTAAAAATAGATCTCGGTAGGTAGGTATTTTTTTTTTTTTTGTATTAAGTGGGACTTTTAGGAAATTATTTTTGTGTCAAAATGTATATAAAATGGTGGTTATTCCTTTTGAGCACTAGTTTGTTGATTTGTAACATCATTGGCCATGTTTAAAGCATAAAAAGAGCAGTTTTGCAACCTTTTGTTTCGTTCGGTATACCGGAAACAAACACTCTTTTTTGTTACGCCTAAGAAGTATGGAAAGCATGTTTTTCAAAATTTCAACCATTTTATATTTGCAACATATGATCACCCCTGTATGTACGCAAACATTTTTTTTCATAAATCAAGATGTAAATGTATAGGAATTCGATACAACCAAATTTGATGTATTGAACAAATATAAATTAGGAAGAAATTTTGGCGGGACATGAAATTACTGAACTTTTTTCAAGATTTCTTTAAGAATATCGATTTTCAACTGCAAGTAATTAAAACCAAATTGTAGACTGCAGGTATTTAACCATACATGTACATCTTTCATTTGGTCCATTCGGGAAGAAAACAATTTTCTCAACTTTATTCACTGTCATCCTAGACCCTATCCTATTCCACGTGCTCCAAAGAATTATGCTATAATGAAAAGGCCAAACGCGGAAATATGATACATTTTACAAAAGGTGAGCATTCAAGATCTCCTAAATCATTCGAAACACAGGGTAAATGATGATGATGTAAGCAAAAGTTTTGACAGCATTTAAGCACTGCATTTACAATTGTATGATTTTTTACCTGAATGTTGGCTAGAAGATTTTGAGTCATATCCAAGGGTCCATTTTGGGCTGACTGTTCATTCTCAGTACAATGCCTTTCTCTAAAATCTAAAATCAAATCAGCTTAGAATTTGGCTGTTGCATTTGAATGTTCGTATTTTATGCTTTTGTATTTATGCGTACTATTTGAAGTGTTTATTGTCTATGACCTTTCAGAAGTCATCATTTAAAACCTAGTCTTTCATTCAAGTATACTGCTTTTGCCAATAGAAAGTTAGGAACGACTGTCTTTCTTAACAATAACAATTCAATGAACTAGATGGATGGGTCTTTTTTCTAAAAAAAACACACCCCTACAGTATCATCCAAATATAAAACCCGTAAAAAACAAAGGGCAATAACTCAGTGAAAAAAACACGTAATGTATTTGCAATAAGCTTCATTTAAGTAGTATTTGACAAACAGTATTTGACAAGTAGTATTTCACTAAATTTATTTTAATGTCCATGTACATATTCTACGCAGAGGTATATAGAAATGGTCCTTAAGTCCATTTCAATCGTGAAGTTCGGCAAATGGGTACTTTGAATACTGAAAAACAGTTGTTCAATATTAGTATCTGCTCCATACTCATTCGTCTGCACTGCATGTTTTAGGTGAGAAATGCATCATAGAAATAGACTTATATACTTCCCGTTCACGACTATGTATATATATATCATACTATTTATACCAAATAGTAGGGTATCAGATACAATGGCATTTTATTTCCGGCCTGGTGCCAGAGTCCGTTCCCACTAACCAGATTACACATAAAACCTAACCTAAAGTCAGATAAGGGGCGTAACTGAATATACGTATGTAACTGCTCATCACATGTCAAATCACAACAGTGTACAACTGTGTGAAGTTTCAATCCATTTCCATGCGTGTTAACAGATACCAACCTGCATACAAAGCCCTCAAAACCAAAAACAAAAAACAAAAACATGGACCACTGGGTTCATGACCACGTCTTCTCATACGACACCAGTACTGGCCTTTACAGGAAGCGGACTCGACAGAGGTTCAATTTAGCTTGAAGCCTTCATCACAATCGAGCAAAGTATACAAAACTGAGGACAACAGGCAAACTCAAAATAGAGTTATGGAACCTATGTAATGCATGTCATATCATCACGGCTGTGAAGTGTTAGAAGTTTCAATACCGTTACCGCAATTATGCTTTAAAGGCTAATATCCTAAGTGCTCTACATATTCTTCGAATACTAGTAGTGAGACTAATGATATTTAAAAGATTATACTTACACATATTCGTACCAGATGTCATCTGTGAAAGTAGCTCTACCGAATCATTTTGTGCATTTACGGCCGAGTCGATGCTACATACATTGCTACGATGATTTTCAATGCAGTTCTGAAAGAAAGGTTATAGTAAAGTTTCGCTTCGGCCAATGATATGGGACATGAGTGGCGCTACACGTGTCGTTTACTCTCATGAACAGACTAAATAAAACAAAGTCTGCTGCTACGTTTTGCTTGCTTACGTTCTATGCTTCCAAAGAATCGTTGTATATAGACCATGTGTATACAAACAAAATGTGTGTTTCTTGAATCGTTAAAAATATATTACAGTATTTCAAAATGGAAACTCACAGTGACGTGTAAAATCATATAAGGACATTTAAACCATAAAAGACAACCTAAGAAAACCTCAACAAACAAAATAAAAATGCAACAGCAGGATCCATATTCACTGCACTTATCAAACCAGGTTTCGAACTAAAGTTTCTCGGGATAAAGAGTCGCGAATAATTATAGCCATAAAGTATGTCATTTCGAAAAGAATTACATGTATAATGATAGACATTGATCAAGGCTGGTGGCGATATTCATGCAGCCGCTCATCTGTCATTATATTTTTACACTATTTAGTGGGAAAGTCTTTTCTAAGCGCGCACACTATATAACTGAAACTGGCTGCTCCGAACTTAGATCCAAAAATGCACAAAAGGCCAACATTTCATACCTATATTTTTTAACATTTCCAGGGAAGATCCCCCCAAAAAACTCCCTATGGAGTGGATGCCCCCTCCCATTTTTACCCCAAATGCTTGAACAGCAAAGTCTACCGAAACTGTAAGTTCATCGTTCCGATCAACGATATATTTGGGTACTCAGATCCAAAAATACACCGGAGTAGTGCTGTCATTGATAGAAGCGATATCGATGTATCAACGATACATTTTGGTCGATCGATTATCGATTCCCATTTTTTAAAAATTGATATTTTACAAATAGAAAAAAAAACATCCAGATAAACACTCAGACCCTTTGAAACAACTTTCTGCCTGCAAATATTTGCCCTAAGTAACTGAAGTTGTCAAAAAAGTAATGTCTAAACTTGTGCTGTAGCAGTCTTTTTCCCACTAGTCGGCACTACCTTTATGGGGAATAATAAAAATACATAAATACAAATACAATATAATCAAACAGTAAATAAATATGAAAAGCAGGCAATATAAGTAGAAATAAATTAACAAGAAGGTATATAGCATGCACATGACCAAATAGTTGTTAATCTAACTTAATAATCAATATATCGATGTATCGTCGAAATTTGCCTTCCGATATATTGGTATCGTCGATATGCCTAAACCCAATCAATGACAGCCCTACACCGGAGGCCACCACTTCGTATTTATACATGTTTCTAACCCTTTCAGTGGGAGATTACATTCCCTAATCCAACTTACAAGAGGGCTGACCCCCTCCCGTACCTACCCACCCTAAACTTGTGTCCCCCGTAAAACCTATGTCATATTATCACACGCCGTGTTGTGGATTTTTACATTTCACCGTTGGGATGTACTGGGATGTACTGTATTGTTAAATACACCCAATATTCACTCATTTGCAGCAATTCTCTGATCTTTCAGCAAAGTACCCAAATGACGACCCTTTAAAACAAGATCTGGGTTACAATAATAAACGTTCATATATCTCCTAATTTCGAACTGACATTGCAGATATTTAACAACCTTTTCCCGCCTAGGCGGGGCCTCCGTGGCCGAGTGGTTAAGGTCCCTTGCTCCTCGTAGCCTCACACGGGGCGCTGAGTTATTCATGTGAGGAAGCCATCCAGCTCGCATATGGAAGGTCGGTGGTTCTACCCAGGTGCCCGCTCGTGATGAAATAATGCACGGAGGGCACCTGGGGTCTTCCTCGACCATCAAAGCTGGAATGTCGCCATATGACCTATAATTGTGTCGGCGCGACGTTAAACCCAACAAAACAAACAAATTTTCCGCATAGTTCACCTGTTGCAAAAAAAAAGTAAAGTGTCTGTTTATTATAGTGTCACCCCTACTGGAAGGATTATCCATGCTGGCTTACTACATACAATGATACATTGAACAACATTACTTCCCGATTCCAATTTTCAACACAAGTTACCTGGCAGGAAAGCATCGGTTACCATTTTTTAACTAGCTGGCTGCTCACCAACATGTCTCTCTTTAGTAACACGAAACGTCTCTGTCAGGGTTCGAACCTCCAAATGGCGGGACAGATGCCTTGTCCATTAGGCCACTGCATCTGTTACAACTTCCAAGTTTGTAATGAAAAACGTTGCCGAATGTAGTCCTTGTCGGATTCGCTATTTCTACAGGTGCACCGTAAATTTGACAACGAAGGAAGTTGGAAAAAAAGAAGCTGGGGAGCGAAGCGAGTGGAAAAAATCTGATATTAAGAGTTATGTTGATAAAAAAAGCTATTATCACGGGTGGTAAACGCGCAATCCAATGCCCACTGGGAATACGCTAAAAATGGGCTGCGCGACTTCCGGTGCTGGTGTTGCGCATCAATATATAGAGATAGACCCTAAAATTTTCAATGATAGTAATACATTAAATAAAGTCTAGAAATTGATTTCCAAGTCCTTGAAATAACCAAAAATTATTTCACAAATGTGAAGTTTATGATAGTTTTGTTAATATCAATAACAGAAGTTTTAATTTTTAATGTAAAGGTGTGATCCACAAAGAATGACAACTCTTGCCGTGGGCTAGTACTTATAAGCAGAGATATCTATTAGTTTACTTCCCTTGCAATTACACAATTGAGTGGGAAATGAAAACTGTTTTAGACACAATATCATACTTTTTTTGCACAACAAAAACATTTAGGATTTATTCATTTGTGTTTGATTTACTCCTCAAAACATGGTTCCTATGATTCTGTCAACTTACATATGGTAAAAAATTAATTTTTAACAAGCCAATAATAAAATGAAATACCAGTAAGTAATTAATAGTGCAGATAATACAGTTTTGCTTGAATCAAAATGTCACAATAGAAGCACTTTTGTAATACAGATCACCTGGTAGGATTAGTGAAGGTGCAATTATATTGATCTCTATTTCCTATGCCTACAATATATACAAAATCGAGGTAGGTGGGTTTTTGTTTTTGTAAATAATTACACATTTACGAGTGCTTTCGAAAAAAAGCAAAATGCTATTCGACACAAAAATGAATAAGGATCATATGTGTGAAATACCAACTTATTAATTTAAGAATCAGCTCTGTTATCACGAAAACTCTGATGGCTCGAGCTGTCAAAAAAGCATGGAATCATGAAAAATGCAAATTTTCTAACTCTTGTGCCTTCTTTCTGGAAATGTGACGCTTCGAATAATCAAACACGTGTAAAACAGTCATGAATATTACATACACTTGAATGAAATGTTGCTTTTGGGGGAAAGATTGGCAAAAAATAATCGGGAATGGGGTTGCGCCCCGGGAATGGAGTTGCGCGTATACATTATACACATTATGATGTATATGAGCAACTCCATTCTCGGTGCGCAACCCCATTCCCGATGATTATTTTGTCGATTATGTTCCCGTAAGCAGGATTTGAAACAAATAATTTTGATATTCGTTACTTTATAACAGTTGAGTTATCATAAAAAGCATCAGATGTCCTCAGATTGGGCATATGAGGTCAGAAACTGCCATTTTTGTTGATTTCATACTTTTTCACGTTTCGTGTCGCCAGAGGTTTTGAGATAATAGAGCCGAATCATAAATTACAAACCAGATATTTTACACATTATGATGTATTATCATATCTGTGTCGAATAGCATTTTGCTTTTTTCGAGAAAATTTATTCTTGTCTCATACTAAGCAAAATCATAACTTCACATACCTCAATTTCGTCTTTTTTTACGCGCAACACCAGCACCGGACGTTGCGCAACCCATTTTAAGCGTATTCCCGGCGGGAATTGGATTGCGCGTTTACCACCCGTGTATTATAGAACTTGTAAACTTTGCCGAAACGTAGGGTGCGTTCGCACTTGTCACTCTCCTGGCTATGCCCTTGTTAAAATTACCTACCGTATAAAATGCAGTACATGTATGAAGTATCAACTTTTTATTTTAGGCAAACTTCCCGTTTAGTCGAACTAATCCGACGTATACAGTTTGTTTTATAATGTGACGGTCAAACGGTGGCTGCCAAAGTCAGAAATTAAAAAGCAGCCACTCAGCGACAATAAGCTTCAAAAGCCTTGTCTAACTTCCCGTTTAAACTTATTACATGTTAATTAGTTATATACAAACGTATAATATAAAAAAATAACTTGTGAAGTAAATATACCTTAACTCTGTCTACTGCAAGTTTAAGCTCCGCAGAATTTTCCTCCTTTGACGCTTGAGTCCCCATACCTGCATTATAAAGAATCATTCAGCTGTGAATGCACCTAAGCTGCCCAAAGTTCGATATAATACTGGGACGAATCGTTTAAATTTTAGAAAAAAAATGCACTTTCGGTTTATGTTACTTATTTAAGTGACATTTCAACACACATTATTACAATGCTTTTACGATTAAATAATACTTTTAGAATTTCTACAGCGTAACCTTAACCTACCTGTTTTATTCTAAAATGTTTTCCTTTTCGTCTACTTTCGTTTTCAATTCCATTAATTAATTCCGAAAAGAGACGGAATTAGTCGGAAACAACCGGAGATTTATCACAAGCATGAGCGGCACTGGATGAGGTGCTTCGAAGGGGTCGGGTTTTCACTATCTGTTATATATATATATAAAATTTTATCAATATGTAAAATATGCTATTTACAAGTTTAGATTTACCTATGATAAACATGGGCTATGTGTATATATATGTATACAAATGTTATTACAAAGCGTAGACCGTAGACTCGTTTCAGTTACTATATAGTATAGCATCATTCAGGGTCAATATTTCAAGTTTGTAACATGAATGGGAAATAAAATATTGGAAGGCAAAATTCAAGTGTCTTTATATCCGTGGGTTATCAAGTATTACCCGCGGCTTCATAACTGGTGTCACGTTTCATGTAACGCTTAAAATAGGCTAGACTGGCTCCCGTCCCTATGATTCTCGCATTAAATTTCCTTCATTAACAGTGGAAGTAGCCCTGTATTGACATTCTTATTGCCCCTCAGATAAAATGTGCTACATTGGAGGCTTAAAATTTACTTAGTATGTAAAAAATAACCATGCAGCCAGGGAGCCAGGCTACAAATATGTTTCCGAAATATAAACTTACTTACTCAGGTAAAGTTCAATTAACAGTATGTGTTTGCATGTATTATCTTGAAGTGCAAACATTTAATATCAATTCGATAACAGGTATGCAAATATATGTTTAGAAACGAGTGTGCTGTGTTACAATTTTCCTCAATAAAAGATATATTAGTCGCGCGAAAAACCGTCATGTCTAGACCTTTAGGTAGATTTTCAATCCCAGTCGGTTAGTGTGAACACACTCCTTCCGGTCAGAAGGACATGAGTGGGTTTTATTTCTTTGCGAGGTGATTGTTCAGTAAGTCAAAAGCTTATTCTTCCTCCTACTCTGATTCATGTGAGGAAGTAGCAAGGTATTGATCGATTGAGAGCTTGGAATCCAGGGGATCCTAGTCAGGCTATGCAGTTAAAATACTACTTAACCAAACAAAACATAAAATACGTTGGTGATATATTTATTCCCTGAGGGAGT